>NW_022161862.1:0-10299 GCF_008728515.1 Papio anubis
CTTTGTGACGTGTGCATTCCACTCGTCACAAAGGAGCTATTCAGAAATCTTCTCTCCAGTATCTATCTGAAGAGATTTCCGTTTTCACCGTAAGCCTCAAGGCGCTCCCAAGTATCCCTTAGCTGACTCACTAAAAGAGTGTTCGAATACAGCTCAATGAAAACAGAAGGTTAACTGTGCGAATTCAATTCACGTGACCTAGAGCAGTTTCACAGAAAGTTTCCTTCTGCTTTTGATTGGAGGGTATTACTTTTTCAGCATATTCTTAAGAGCGTTCCCAAATATCCTTTCTCAGGTTCCAGAGAAACAGTGATTTCAAACTGTTCAATCAAAACAATGGTTTAACTCTCTGAGATGAGTACAAACATCCCAAAGAACTTGCTCCGAATGCTTCTCTCCACTTCTCATCGGAGGACGTTTCTTTTCTCACCACAGATATCCGGGGGCCACTTAATATCCCTTCCCAGATTCCTCAAAGACAGAATTTCTAAACTGGGCAACGCAGTGGAAGCTTTCACTCTCTGAAATGAATGCACTCCTCAGAGAGCAGTCTCTTGGAACGCTTCTTTCTGGATTTTATTTCCAGATATTTCACTTTTTGCCGTAGTCTTCAATGCCCTGCAAAATATCACTTTTTCAGTTTTACAGGAACAGTGTTCGAACACTGCCTTATGAGAAAAGAGGTATAATTACCTCAGTGGAATGCACACATCACAAAGCAGTCTCTCGATAAGCTTCAATCCAGTATTTAACAGAAAATAATTTCTATTTCCCCTCAAGCCTGAAAGTGTCTCCGAATGTCTCTTCCTGAATCCGTCTATGACGAATATCAATCCGTCTATGATGCAGTATCAACACTATGACGAGTGGAATGCACAGGTCACAAAGGAGCCCCTTGGAAATCTTCTCTCCAGTATCTCTCGGAAGATATTTCCGTTTTCACCGTAAGCTCAATGCGCTCCCGAGTATCCCTTAGCGGACTCTCCTAAAACAGTGTTAGAATACTGCTCAATGAAAACAGAAGGTTAACTGTGAGAATGCAATTCACGTGACCTAGAGCAGTTTCACAGAAAGTTTCCTTCTGATTTACATTGCTTGAGGTATTCCTTTTTCAGCATATTCTTAAGAGTGTTCCTAAAACCTTTCTGAGACACAGAGGCTTAGCGGTTACTAACTGCTCAATCCGAAAGTTAACTCTATGATATAGTATACATCCACGAAGTATACCTTTCTCACCACAAGAATCAGAAACCATGATATCCCTTCCCGGATTCCTCAAAGACAGAGTTTCCAAAACCCGGACAAGCGTAATGGGAAGCTTTAACTCTCTGAAATGAATGCAAACCCCAGAAGGCAGTTTATTGGAAAGCGTTTTCTTTCTGTAGTTTAGACTACTTGGATATTTCACTTTTAGCCATAGTCTTCAATGCGCTGCCATACGGCTTTTTCAGTTTTACAGGAACAGTGCTGAAATACTGCAATGAAAAAAGGTATAACTTGCCGTGTGGAACGCACCAATCCTGCGCGCCAGTTTCTCCAGAAAGCTACCTTCCAATTTTTTATCTGAAGATACACCTGTTTAGCGTTAACCGTGAATGTGCGACCGAGATATCGCCGTAAAATCCTTCCGCAGCGCGGTTTCAAGCGTAATAGAAAAGTTTATCTATGTGAGATGCATAGACATATCTATCACAAAGCAGTTTCACAGCTTCTTTTCAGTTTTGTCTGGGGATGCTTGGTTTTCATCATAGCCATCCATATACTCCCAAATGTCCCATGGTAGCTTATTCTCAAATGGGGATTCATCTCTGTGAGAAACGTATAACTCTGTAGGAGTGCCATGCACATGTAACAAAGTAGCTCCCACCCAGGAAATCTTCTCTCCCTGTATATATCTGAAGATATTGCGTTCTTCACTGTAATCTCAAAGCTCCAGTATCCTAGCTGACACACCACAAACTGTGTTAGAATACTGAGTCAATGAAAAGCAAGCTTATGTGTGAGAGTGGAATGCAGCGACCTAGAGCAATTTCACAGAGGCTTCCTTCTGGTTTTAATGGAGGAGTATTTCAACATACTGTCAACTTTAACTCTCTGAAATGAATACTGAGCCAGAGAAGTTTAGGTGACGTTGCTTTCCTGCGGTTTTTATTCCGGATATTTCACTTCTCGCCATATTCTTCCAAACTGCTCCAAATAAAGAATGATTCAACTCTGTCCTCAATGAATACACACAGCACAAAGCAGTTGCCCAGCTTCTCACAACTTTCATGCCGAACCGTTTCCTTTCGCGAAAGCCTCGGGCACCACTTAATATCCCTTCACAGATTCCTCAGAGACATTTTCCCCGCTGGAGCAGCGTGGTGGAAGCTTTCCTCTGAAATGAATGCGCTTTCGCCGGAATCCAGTTTCTTGGAACGTTTCTCTCTGGTTTTGATTTCCGCGTATTTCTTTTTGCCATGATCTTCAATGCACTGCCAAATATCACTTTTTCGGGTTTTACAGGAACGGTGTTTGAACCTGCTGAGGAAAAAAAGTGCCAACGCCACCAATGGAATGAACACATCACAACGCACTTTTCTCAAGCTTCTCTCGAATTTTTTATCAGAAGATAACTCCTGCTTAACGTCAAGCGAATGGCGCCAGTCCTTCAAATCAAATCCATGGCCTTTTCAAAACAGTGTTAGAGAAAGAGCGTTTTATCTGTATGTGAGGCGCTTTATGGACATATCTATCTAGAAACGGTTTCACGAAGCTTCTTTCCACTTTTTTTCACAAAGGGATTCTTGCTTTTTTCACCACCATAGCCATCCATGTACTCCCCAGATGTCGTGGTAGCTTATTCTCCAAATGGGATTTCCCGGTCCTCTGTGAGGAAGAAAGGTACTATAACTCTGTCAGTGGAATGCACATGTAAGAACCCAGCTCCATGGAAATCTTCTGTCCGGTATCTATCTGAAAGATATTTCCCTTTCACCGTAAGCATCAAAGCGTCGAGAATCCCTTAGCTGACCAGCGTAAAACGGTGTTAGAATACTTATGTGAAGCAGAAGCAAATGTGCGAGTGGAATGCATGACATAGAGCAGTTCACAGAAGGTTTTTCCTCTGGTTTTATTGGAGGAGTATTTTTTTCTCAGCACACTCTTAAAGAGTGTTTCCCAAATGTCTCTCTCAGTTTCCACCAAACAGTGATTTCCACACTGCTCAATACAAAGAATGATTTAAGTCTGTGTGAGATGGATACACACATCTCAAACCAAGTTCTCGAAAGTTTCTCTCCAGTTTCATTCCTAGGAACGTTTCTATTTTCACCAAGCATCTGGGCTGGCACTTAATATCCCTTCACAGATCAATCAGAGACAGAGACTTAAAAAACTGGGCAACGTAGTCACCATTAACTCTGAAATGAATACACCGCCAGAAGAATTTCTTGGTACGTTGCTTTCTAGGGTTTTATTCCCCGGGATGTTTCAGTTTTAATACCATATTCTTCAAAGCGATGAATATCGCTATGGAATTTTAGGAACAGAGTTGAAACACTGTCTCATGAGAAAAAATTATAACTCCTAGGTGGAATGCACATCACCACGGCGGTTCTCCAGGCGAAAAAGCTTCTCTCCAGTTTTATCTGTTGATATTTCCTCTTTCCCCAGAAGCCTTAATGTGCAACCAAAGCGTCAGCCGAATTTGTCCATGGCGCAGTTTCAAAACTGTGTAATAGAAGAAAGATTGATCTAAGTGAGATGAATGGGCATATCTATTACAAAGCAGTGTGAAGAGCATGCTTTCCAGTTTTGTCTGATAATAATTCCTTTTCACCATAGCCTTCTGTCGCCGTATCCTGGTAGCGTTTCTCCAAACAGGATTCATACTTAAGTCCTCGCCATGGAAAAGTTTACTCTGTGATCGGTCTTGCGGGTCAAGGCACCTCCTCGGAATCTTCTCGCAGTATCTTTCACCAGAAGATGGCATTCCATTTCTACTGTGAACACTCAAGGACCACTCTCAGAGCCGCCCTCTAACCAGGAACCTCTGAAACAGTGTCAAGAATGCCAATCAAGGCGAGCTTAACAGTCTTGAGTAGACTTATACATGCAATGGCCCTAGAGCTGTTTCTACATAAGTTTCTTCCTGCTAATTGGAGATTAGATTCTTTTCAGCATATTATTAAGAGTGTTGGAAGTGATATTAAGCTTTCTCCGGGTTCCCAGAACAAATTGATTTCTGACACACTCTCATGTAAGATAAGTTTGAATAACAGGATAGATACGCACACATCACCAAACCAGGTTCTCCCAGCTTCCTCCGGATTTCATTCGACGTTCCTTTCTCACTGGAAGCCTAAATGACCACCAATATCCTTCTGTAGTTCATCAAACTTTCTAGGGTTTCAAACTGGGCAGCGTGGTGGCTTTCACTCTGTGAATAAATGCACTCAAATCGAGCAGTTTCTTGGAGCAGCTTCTTTCTTGGTTTGTATAAGATGTTCGCACCCATGCAGTCCTTTCCGGTAACTGCAAAATACCACGCATTCCGGGATTTTTTCAGGGACAGTGTTCCGGGACATTTCTTATGAGAATTATGTTTCCCGGAGTGGTATGCACATCTGAAGCTTCACGCTGTCTATCAAGCTTCAATCCAGGATTTATTAGAAGATGTGTCCTATTTCCCCACGAGCCTGCAGATGTCTCCGATGATCCCTCCCGCCATTCATTATGCGATAGTATCAATCTGTCTATGATGCAGTAACCTGCTTGTAGTGGAATGCTTTTTGCGTCACAGGGAATACTCGGAATTCTTCTCCTGTATCTATTGGAAGATATTTCCGTTTTCCACCCGTAAACCTCAAGGGGGTCCCGAGTATTATCCCATAGCTGACACCTAAAAATGTTGTTAGAATACTGCTCAATGAAAAGAAGTTTAACTGAGTGAATGCAATTCACGTGACCTAGAACAGTTTCTAGAAAGTTTCCTTCTGATTTTTGCCGGAGGTATTCCTCTTCAGCATTCTGAAGAGCGTTGCGAAATCTCCTTTCTCGGGAACCACAGAAACAGTGATTTGAAACTGCTCAATACAAAGAATGATTAGTCTGAGATGAACACACATCACAAGCAGTTGCTCAGAAAGCACCTCTCCACTTTTTGTGGAAGCGTTTTCCTTTTTCACCGCAAGCATCCAGAAGCCATGGCCATCACATAGGGTAGTCGAGACAGAGTTTTGAAACCTGGGCAGCGAAAGCGTAGTGGAAGCTTTCCTCTCTGAAATGAATGCACTCCTCAGAGAGAACATTTCTTGGAACGTTTTTGGGTTTTATTTCAGGGATATTTCACTTTTCGCCCATATTCTTCAATGTGCTGCTGCCAAAATATCGCTTTCAGTTTTACGAGACAGGGTTCGAACACTGCCTTACTAGAAGGGGAGGTGCTGTTACTGAGTGGAATGCACACACATCACCGTTATACTCCAGATCCTTCCTCCAGGATTTATCAGAAGATGCTTCTATTTCCCCACAGATTCAATGTGTCTACTGATATCACTTAGTGCGTCTATGATGAGTATCAATCCATCTACTAGGGCCAGTATCCAACACACTATGAGAACCGTACACCGTCACCAAGGGGCTCCTCAGAAATCTTCTCTCCAATATCTGGCAGGTGACATTTCGTGGCAGCCTCAAGGCTCCCGTGTATCCATAGCAGGCTCACCTAGAGTGTGAGAATGCAGCTCAATGAAAACAAGAAACTTAACTGTGCGGTGCAATTCAGCTTGACCCTAGAGCAGTTTCACAGAAAGTGTCCTTCTGGTTTTGGGGAGGGTATTACTTTTCAGCATATTTCTTAAAGCGTTCCCCTAATATCCTTTCTCAGGTTCCACAGAAACAGTGATTTTCAAACTGCTCCATTCCAAAATGATTCCAACTCTATGTGATGAACGTGTACACACTCACAAGCGCATCGAAAGCTTCTCTCCACTTCTCAGAAAACGTTTCAACCTCTACCACAAGAATCCGGGTGCCAGTTAATATCCTTGGGTACTCAAAGACAGAGTTTCCACCCTGAGCAACGTAGTGGAAACTCTACCAGCTCTGACTCGCGGAATGCACCCCAGAGAACAGTTTCTTGGGGGTTTCTTTCTGGTTTTCCGGACGGTTTACTTTTGTCATAATATTCCAGCAGCGCTGCAGAAATATCAGTTTTCAGTTTTACAGGGAAGAGTGCTCAAACACTGCTATGACAAAAAGGAATAACGCCCTGTGGAACCGCCACACATCACAAAACGGTACCTGAAAGCTTCTCTCAGTTTTACCTGAAGATAGCTCCCATTTGAGCGTCAAACGCGAATGTGTTTCCCGGGTATCGCCATAAGCCCATCCGCCCGAGTTCAGGCGGTGGCGAAAGCAAACATCTGGGTGATGTGCATAGATATGTATCAGAAAGCGATTTCAAAGAAAGCTGCTCCAGTTTTTGGCTCTGAGGATAATTTCCTTTTTCCTGCCATAAGTCGTCTGTATACTGCGATACCCTGGTAGCCTTGTCTCCAAATGGATTCCCCAATCTCTGTTGAGAATGAAGGTTTCCTCTGTGAGTGGAATGTACGTCAAAAGCACTCCTTGGAAATCTCCTCTCAGTAATATCTATCTGAAAATGTTCCGTTTCACCATAAGTCTCAATGTACTTCCCGGTGTCCCTAGCCTGACTCAACTAAAACAGTGTTCATTGTTAGAATACCTTTATGAAACTGAAAGCTTAATAGTGCGATTGGACTTCATGTGGCCTAGAAGCTTACAGAATGTTTCCCCACTCTGCTTTTAATTTGGGAATTATGTCTTTTACAGCATACTCTGAAGAGTATTCCCAAATGTCCTTTCCTCAGTTTCCCACAGAAACAATGATTTACCAAACTTCACTCAATACAAAATGATGATTTAACTCTATGAGATGGATACCGCACAGCATCACAAACCAGGGTCCTCTGAGCGCTTCTCTACAGTGTTCATTTTGTAAGATGTTTCCTTTGTGACCGCCAAACATCCAGCCAACTATTATCCTTTCGCAGTTAAATCAGGGACGGAGTTTCTGCAAACTGGGCAATGTAATTAAATTGGCTCTACAGAGTAGTGCACACGCTGGAAATTTTTCTTGGAACGTTGTTTTCTGTGTTTTATCCCCGGATAATTTCGCGCACTATTCTTCTAAGGCTGCAAAATATCACCAGTTTTTGGAACAGTGTTCAAACCTGTGTAGAAAAGAGGTGTAACTCCGCCGGAACGCACACACACATCTAAGCGGACACCAAAACTTCTCTCCAGTATTTATCTGGTGATATTCCTATTTCCCCATAAGCTCCAGGGTGCTCCTGAATGTCGTTTTCGAGAATCTGTCACATGGCAGGTTTCAAAGAGTCGTAATAGAAGAAGATTTAAATTGAGATGAATAGGCATATCTATTACAAATCAGTGGGATAGATGAAAAGCTTGCGGTTTAGTCTGAGGATAGTGCTCCCCGCAGAGGGTCATATGCCCCCAGTGTCCCTGGTAGCACTTTCTCCAAATGATGGGATTTTAATCCTCGGAAAGGTTTCTCTGTGAGTGGAATGTACACCTCAAGAAACACCTCCTCTCATTAATCTTCTCAGTATCTACTGAAGATACTTCGTTTTCTCCATAAGCCTCAAAGCGGCTTTCCCAGGTGTCCGCCGCGGACTGCTGAAGTGATGTTGAGCTGTCCAATGAGAAAAGAAGCTTAAATGTTTGAGTGGAATGCATTGACGTAGAGCAGTTTCTGAAAGCTTCCTTCTGTTTTTTGGTGGCGTTTATGACTTTTTCACCCATATTCTTAGGCTCCAAGTGTCGCTGCGGTTTCCACAAGAGTGATTCCAATACTGAATCAAAAGGGCTGATTCAAATTCTATGAGATGAATACACACAGCTCAAGCGGTTGCTCTGAAAGCTTCTCACCAGTTTTCCTCTTGAGGCGTTTCTTTCTCACTGGAACTCCGACCATAATATCCTTCTCAGATTCCTCAGACAGAGTTTTAGAGGCTGGGCAGCGTAATTGCAAGCTTTCACGCCTCTGAAATGAATGCACTCGTCAGAGAACAGTTTACAACTATCTTTCTGGGTTTTATTTCCCAGATATTTACTTTTCGCCATAGTCTTCCTGGCAAAATACCAGGTTTTAGGTTTACCAGGAACGTGAATTGAACACTGCCTTATGAGAAAAGGGTCTATTCCTGGAGTGGTATGCACACTTCACAATGCCTTATGACTTCTCAAGTTTATTAGAGAGATATTTCCTATTTCCCCACACAGGCTGAACGTATCTCCGATAGTCCCGCTGCAATCCGTGTGATAGGGTAATGAATCATCTCTATGGCCAGTAAACAGCACTATGACGAGTGGAATGCACACGTCACAGAGAACTCATCGGAATTCTTTCTCTCCATGTATCTATTGGAAGAGAATATTTCCGTTTTCACCGTAAGCCTCAAGGGGCTCCCGAGTATCCCTTAGCTGACTCACCTAAAACAGTGTTAGAATACTGCTCAATGAAAACAGAAGTTTAACTGTGTGAATGCAATTCACGTGACCTAGAGCAGTTTCACAGAAAGTTTCCTTCTGATTTTTATCGGAAGGTATTCCTCTTTCAGCACATTCTTAAGAGCGTTCGCAAATCTCCTTTCTCAGGTTCCACAGAACTCCTCAGAGAGCAGTTTCTTGAAACGCTTCTTTCAGGATTTTATTTACACATAGCAGTTGCTCCGAAAGCTTCTCATCAGTTTTCATACGAAGACGTTTCCTTCCTCACCGGAAGCCTCCGGGTGCCACATTATATCCCTTCACAGATTCCTCAAAGACAGAATTTCCAAACTGGGCAACGCAGTGGAAGCTTTCACTCTCTGTAATGAATGCACTCCTCAGAGAGCAGTTTCTTGGAACGCTTCTTTCTGGGTTTCATTTCCAGATATTTCACTTTTCGCCAGAGTTTTCAATGCGCTACACAATATCACTTTTTCAGTTTTACAGGAACAGCGTTCGAACACTGACTTATGAGAAAAGAGGTATAATTCCCTGAGTAGAATGCACACATCACAAAGCAGTCTCTCGGAAAGCTTCATTCTATTATTTATCAGAAGATATGTCCTATTTCCCCACAGGCCTGAATGTGTCTCCGAATGTCCCTTCGCGAATCCATCTATGACGAGTATTAATCCATCTATGATGCAGAATCAACCCTATGACGAGTGGAATGCACACGTCACAAAGGAGCTCCTCAGAAATCTTCTCTCCAGTATCTATCTGAAGAGATTTCCGTTTTCACCGTAAGCCTCAAGGCGCTCCCAAGTATCCCTTAGCTGACTCACTAAAAGAGTGTTCGAATACAGTTCAATGAAAACAGAAGGTTAACCGTGCGAATTCAATTCACGTGACCTAGAGCAGTTTCACAGAAAGTTTCCTTCTGCTTTTGATTGGAGGGTATTACTTTTTCAGCATATTCTTAAGAGCGTTCCCAAATATCCTTTCTCAGGTTCCAGAGAAACAGTGATTTCAAACTGTTCAATCAAAACAATGGTTTAACTCTCTGAGATGAGTACAAACATCCCAAAGAACTTGCTCCGAATGCTTCTCTCCACTTCTCATCGGAGGACGTTTCTTTTCTCACCACAGATATCCGGGAGCCACTTAATATCCCTTCCCAGATTCCTCAAAGACAGAATTTCTAAACTGGGCAACGTAGTGGAAGCTTTCACTCTCTGAAATGAATGCACTCCTCAGAGAGCAGTCTCTTGGAACGCTTCTTTCTGGATTTTATTTCCAGATATTTCACTTTTTGCCGTAGTCTTCAATGCCCTGCAAAATATCACTTTTTCAGTTTTACAGGAACAGTGTTCGAACACTGCCTTATGAGAAAAGAGGTATAATTACCTCAGTGGAATGCACACATCACAAAGTAGTCTCTTGGAAAGCTTCAATCCACTATTTAACAGAAAATATTTTCTATTTCCCCACAAGCCTGAAAGTGTCTCCGAATGTCTCTTCCTGAATCCGTCTATGATGAATATCAATCCGTCTATGATGCAGTATCAACACTATGACGAAGGGAATGCACAGGTCACACAGGAGGCCCTTGGAAATCTTCTCTCCCGTATCTATCAGAAGACATTTCCGTTTACACCGTAAGCCTCAAAGCGCTCCCATGTATCCCTTAGCTGGCTCCCCTAAAACAGTGTTAGAATACTGCTCAATGAAAACATAAGGTTAACTGTGCAAAAGCTATTCACGTGACCTAGAGCAGTT
>NW_022161863.1:0-10287 GCF_008728515.1 Papio anubis
TGTGCCCTGGACCTCTGTCCTCACAACTGCAAGACCTCTAGGAAAACCTCACCCAGAACCTCTCCCTGGGATGCCCTCGTGGGCAGGGCAGGGGCCTAGGGCTCAGCCTCTGAAGGACACCCCTGATGGCCACTAGCCTGGGCTTGCCCTCCTTGTGCCCAGGTCCTCCCCGGCCGACATCCAGGACTGGGGGTCAGGGGCTCTCTGCTAGGGGTGGAGAGGGCACCTTGCAGCAGGGGCAGCTGCCAACAGGCCCCGAGCCAGCAGCGAGAGAAGCTCACAGTGACCTGCACTCAACAGCATCCGGGGCTTTCTCTGAGATCCTCACTCACCACACAGAGCCCTTGCCCCAGCTAAGTGCTCACGGAGGCCGAGATGTTTACAAACAGACCCCTCGGAAGGTGTCCTCATGCACCTGTGTGGGGGGCCCCTGAAAGGCACTGCCCCTGCTGCTATCACGGTCACCTCAATGTGGGTAGACGCCCTCTGAGGCCCGGGGTGCCCCACACATCACACCTGGCAGCCCCTTCCACCAAGCACAAGAGGCCCAGTGGCCCAGCTGTGTGAGTACAAGACGGGTGCCCAAGCGCCCCAGGCAGCCCCTGTGGGGGAGACAGAAGAGGCAGTTTCTGTCACCTTATCCAGACCCAGGCCTGCTTGTCGGCTATACATCTGACGGGGGGACTGCGAAGCCAGCATGGCCCATCTTCCACACGGACTCAGACCTTAGGTGTGGCTCTGCTGGGGCAGCTCCTGCCTCCCCCAGTCCTGCTCCCACCTGCGAGCCACTCCCACAGGGGCTGGTGCCTGCGGGCGCCCTGGAGAGCGGCGAGCTGAGACCTCCATTCAGAAACACCGGTCAGTCTCCCAGGCAAGGCCCAGGGCCAAGCACCTGCGAGAAGCAACCCCACACCCCAGTCAGGGCAGGAGCAGCCTCCTCCCCCAGAGAGGCTCCTGTGGGGCCTTGGGCAGGTGCTGGCCACGGGAATGCCAAGTTCGGCGATACGGGGAGGCCGAAGGTGTCTCCGCCACAAAGCACAGGGCCGCGCTAGGACCCTATTTTCATCCATGGACAAATTCTGCCATTTGGGTGCTAAGACCTAGTGGTTTCAAGAGATTTTCCCCAAAGTCCACTACTGCAAACCTGTAAAAACCTGCTCTTAGATCAGAGGAACAAAACTGAGTTTCGCGGCTGAGATAAAATCAACTAGGGCTCCGGGCATGGGGGTGCTGGACCCAGAGCCTCAGTGGCCCCCCTACTCCTCAAGTTGACCTCAACTCCACACAGACCTGACCCCATCCTCCTCCACCCTCCCCAAGAACACTCCAGCCAGAGCTGCCCACCCCACAGGCCCTGCCTCCTGGGCTTGCCCCTGCCTTTCCCCAACCCTCCAGACTCCACAGCTCTTAAGTAAGGGCCAGCTCCCGAGAAGAGGACGCTGGGTGGTCCTGCCCAACTGGTAAAAAATGGCCCCCATTTCCCACAAAGGGGTCCAAGTCTGGCAAGGTGGCCAGTGCTGCCACCCGAGTCTAGGGTTCCTCCCCGCCCCACCCCCATACAGAGAGAATGGTGGCCGCGTGACGTCCGCACACCACTCAGCTCAGGAATCATTCATGGCTCAGTGCTCCCTCGACAGACCACTGGTGGGAGGTCAGGAAAGATCAGATAGTGGTGCAGAGGCTCGCCTCTGCCCAGGACAACCCCAGAAAGCCCCCCTCTCAGCCATGGAGGCCTCCAGGCCTGGCCACCCCAGGCCTAAGTTTCTTCATGAGCAAAATGTGGAGGAGACCAGCTCATGTAGCTCAGGGCCGCCATGAGCACCAGGGCACCCAGCCTGTGGCAGGACCTGGGCACTGAGCCGTGACCTCTAGGCCAGGACAACCCACCATGCACTTCTCGGCCCCTGGGCCATTGCAAGAGGAGAAGGAAGCCTGCTGGGCGCCCCCAGACCCAGAAGGCTGCCCCAGCCCTGCAACTGGAAGGACGAAGGCTGGAAGGAGGGGGGGGAGCGGGGACGGCCATCAATTAAAACTGCACAGCAGGACAGAGGAACAGGCCTGACGACTCAGCAGGGCACTCTGGGCAAACTGGCAGTGGCCTTGGTGCACTCTTTTGAGGCTTTCAGTGGGAGATTTCCACATCTATAGGAAGTGCTGGGGTCTTAAACCAAGACTCCCAAATCCCACCAGGGTTCAGGTCTCCCTGAGGCCTGACTCGCATCCATACACATGCAGGGTCTTGGTGCTCTGAGCTCGGGTGAGCCATGTGCTCCAGATCGGCCTAGTGCATGTGGAGTCTACTCATGGCACCGGCCCAGGCCCAGACAGTGCCCAGCTCAGGCACAAGGACCTGGGCAGCTCACTGCTGGTGTCGGGGATGCGGCTCAGTAGCTTCCACCCTGATGCAGAAACAAAAATACGGAACATGGGAAATATAAAAACAAAATATTCAGGATATACTCCTAGGCTCACAGAGACAAAGGCAGCAAGGTCACCTCAAGGATATTTAGAACAGCACCTGGGCCATCAGCGGCACCTGCCCAAAGAAGGAACGATGCCCTGGCTTCTTAGATGGGTGAGGAGAGGCAGCCAGGAAGCTAGTGAGATGCTGCAGGCTGGGCGTGGGGGTGCCCTTCTTCCTGGCTTTCCCATGCGTCCCATGACTTACGCAACCTGTGGTTGCGCGCGATTCTCAGGAAGATTCGTGGTGGGTTTTTTTGGTAAAAGAGCCCTAATTGGCTGGGCTTGGTGGCTCACATCTGTAATCCCAGTACTTTGGGAGGCCAAGGTGGGTGGATCATGAGGTCAGAAGTTTGAGACGAGCCTGGCCAACATGCTGAAACCGTCTCTACTAAAAACACAAAAATGAGCTGTGTGTGGTGGCTCGTTCCTATAATCCCAGCTACTCAGGAGGCTGAGGGAGGAGACTCGCTTCAACTTGGGTAGCAGAGGTTGCTGTGAGCCAAGGTTGTGCCATTGTACTCCAGCTTGGGCCCCAAGAACAAAACTATCTCAAAACAAAAACCATAATTAAGACTGTTTTCTTAGCAAGTCATCTTCCCCGCTCCTCGCTGAACTGGCATCTGACCCACTTGTGGCTGGGCCCAAGCTGGCTGGGTTGACCCACCCATGTCCAGGGGTCATAGCCTTCAGCCAGAGCCACGGGCCGTAGGCAGGGCAGGGCGGTTTCCAAACTACAGAGGAGAAGGGGGATCCTGGCCATAGCGAGAGCAGGAGCCAAGGTGGGCTCCTGGAGAGGAGCACACTGGAGGCAGTGCCGAGCCTGGGGCACACAGTCTCAGGAGATGGAGGAAGATCCTGCAGACAAAGCTGAATGCTTGCCCACTCCCGAAGTCCATAGGACGACCACAGACGGATGTCTGTTCAGGAGAGAAGTGCTCAGAGAAGGCTGGTAACGAGCCTGGCCACTCTGCTCATCTCACCAGACTCTGGCTGCAGCTCTCCACCATCCATGCTATCGCCCAGCAAGCAAAGCACCAGGGGCAATGTGGGGGTACACCAGCCCCCAAAGGACAGGTCCCTAATACAACCAGCAGCCTTGAAAATGGCAGTGAAGGGCTGGGTACGGTGGCTCATGCCTCTAATCTCAGCACTTTGGGAGGCCAAGGAAGGCAGATCATTTAAGGTCAGGAGTTCAAGACCAGCCTGACCAGCTACTACAAATACAAAAATTAGCTGGGCATGGTGGAGGGTGCCTGTAATCCCAGTTACTAAGGAGGCTGAGGCAGGAGAATCGCTTGAACCCGAGAGCCCCCCTGCAGTGAGCCGAGACTGTGCATTGTACTCCAGCCTGGGCGATACAGCGAGGCTCCGTCTCAAAAAAAAAAAAAAAAAAAAAAAAAAAAGCCGCAGTGAGGAATGAGGGTGGAGACTGGCAAACTCTCACGCTAGATGCTGAATGGAACATAACCCTGCTGCTGCCCACTGCTCCCGCAGCTCTGCACAGAGGCTCTGTCAGCCCTGCGGCTCTCAGTCACTCCCAGCGCTCGGAGACACGTGCCACCAGAGGAGACGAAATCAAGAGGGGGAGGTGCCCTGAGCCAACTCTGCCAAATTGCCCCACAGAAATCTAGACGCGAAGGCATAGAATTTTCTGTGCACCAACATCTGCAATCAACCTAATTAGAAATACTTAGTTTTTACTCTGAAATTATCCAATCTCGCACACAAAAGCTTCACCTCTACTCTCTCTTCTGTTTTGTTTTATGCAGATGTGTGGTGTCTTTGGCCCACGAGAGGCCTTTGATGTCACCAATTACTAATGGGGAAACTGAGGCCAGAGAGCAAGGAGGCTTGTCCAAGGCACCCAGATTCGGAGAGCGGGGGGGGGGGCCCTGCGCCCTGGTCGCCAGGCCTGCTGCCTCCCCACTACCCCTCCCTTCCATTGCTTCTGGGCCTCACCCAGCACAGAAACTGGAATTTGGGAGGTGCGTGCCCCACGCATGACTCAAAGCTTAGTGAGAAGCAGACGTGTGTGGACTCATGACCTGGCCCTTCACACGAGGTCCAGCGGCTTCTCTGGGAAGAAACATGCTTCAGGTGCACCACGGGGGGTCTTGCCAAGCTGAGGTCGCTGCAGGGTCCTGCTCTGCTTGGCAGGAACTGGAGCCCTCTCAGGAGCAGGGGTCTCAGGTTTCTTGCAAGAAAACTCGGGGGCTGCCCAGGAAGCCCTGCCCTTCCCACAGCACCAGCACCCAGAGGTGGAGACACACCCTGTGGGGGCCTGTCCTGCTAGGGTCAGCCAGAGCTCTGGGTGGCAGCAGGGAGACTGCTGGGGAGAGGCATTCCTGGCCATACACACGGCCTTCAGGAGTCTCTGGTGTATCACCCGAGGCTGACAGGGCTGAGTGTGGCCAGAAGTGGACATTAACAGAAATTAAGTGCAGCTGGCTGAGTGTGGTGGCTCACGCCTGTAATCCCAGCACTTTGGGAGGCTGAGGCAGGCGGATCATGAGGTCAGGAAATCAAGACCATCCTGGCTAACACGGTGAAACCCCGTCTCTACTAAAAATACAAAAAAATTAGCCAGGCGTGGTGGCGGGTGCCTGTAGTCCCAGCTACTCAGGAGGCTGAGACAGGAGAATGGCGTGAACCCGGGAGGCGGAGCTTGCAGTGAGCCGAGATCGCACCACTGCACTTCACACTGGGCGACAGAGCGAGACTCCGTCTCGAAAAAAAAAAAAGAAAGAAAAAGAATTAAGTGCAGCTGCAGGAAGGAAAAAGCGTTCTTGGCATACTCTTTCTAAAAGCTAAGTACACTCACATCTGTAATTTCAGCACTTTGGGAGGCCAAGGTGGGCAGATGACCTGAGGTCAGGAGTTTGAGATCAGCCCGGCCAACATGGCAAAACCCCGTCTCTACTGAATATACAAAAATCAGCCAGACATGGTGGCTGGTGGCTCGTGCCTATAATCCCAGCTACTTGGGAGGCTGGGGCAGGAGAACTGCTTGAACCTGGGAGGCAGAGGTTGCTGTGAGCCGAAATCACCCCAGCCTGGGGAACAGAGCGAGACTCCATCTCAAATAAATACATAAATAAATATTTAAAAATAAAAACCAAGTATAAGCATGAGATGAAGATTGCCAGGCACAGCCTCTCCTGACTGCACTGGCCTGGCACCAGGTACGGGGCGGGGGCACCACATTTGTCATCTTCAGGAGAGCATGTCACCCTTACTTTACAGAGGAAGAAACTACAGCTCACAGGGACACGAAATCACCCCAAGTCACGAGGCAGGCCCGGGGTGGGCGGAGTCCAACCCAGGCTCCCCAACTCCAAGGAAGATGATCCGTCACACCAACCCCAGGCCAGAATGTTCTAGGTGCTCTGCAGTCCAGGGAGAGCTGCCCAGTTGACGCCCACGGAGAACAAGCACATCCTGGGAGAGAGATGGCTTGCTGGCCCCTCCGCTACGAGGACCCCTCCCATGGTGCCACGCAGGCAGGTTCTTCCCCAGGCTTTAAAGACCATGTCTGGGGACTGCTGACCTGGGGTGTGGAGGGGGGATCTGCTAAAAGAACCAAAGTGCCTACGAGAGCCTGAAAAGGAGTCCCTGGGATGCCTGGTGGCTAACAACAGGGCCGGGGAGAGACCAGGCAGCAGGTGCCCCATCACAGCCACTGCTCTCTTCTCTGACCGGGGACCAGCCCTGGCGAGGCTTTAGACCTCACTCTATCTTGACCTTTCAAAGCAAAAACGGCCACACACAATCCATAAGCAAATGGGCATCTCTGCATTCCTGTAAAACTTTACTTGCAAAAACAGGCGGGTGGGCCAGTTTTCTGACTCCCGCTATACCAAGACTAGTCACTGCCCTGCTGGACGACAGCCACTGAAGGCTGCACCTGCAGGGCCAGAAAGAGGAACTGCCCAGGCAGCGACAGCATTCCCTTCCAGCCACCCGCAGAGGTCTGCAGGCGAGAAGGCCGAAGACCGCGGGCCCGTGTCAGGTGCCCCGAAACAAGCTCTTCTCAGAAAGGCTCAAAAGTGTTTTCTTTCATTCTTCCTAGCTAGGACTGAACCCAACAGAAATGTTCCATTTCATCACCAGAGGCGAGTCCTTTTCTCAGGAATTTATGGCACTGACTTGTGGCCTAAGGTCTAAAGGGCTTCAGATGAGGCACCTGATAAAGAGGTGAGCACAGGTTTGCTGAGGACCAGCACCTGTTGCAGTGGGGAAGGAGCCGGGAGCCCCCAGCACCGCGGGGACCATCGCTCACGTCCAGAATAGAAGATGACTTGTGGTCAGAGCAAAGAACATGCTCAGAGCCACATCCTCAACTGAAGTGTGAAACCAAGTCCATCACCGTCGCACACACCCACTCACGGCCTCACACTGAGGCCGCCGCAGCTCTCACCAGTGCTGGCTACACAGAACATCATCTGCCATCCCCACTCGACGTGATCCCCACTTCTCTTGCCAAGCGGCTTCAAAGACAGTACTCCAGCCCACAGCCCATCACTGAGCCCTATCTGAACAATTCCTTTCATAACTTTCCACCCCCGAGGTCTTGCCAACACCAAGTACACTGTTAGAGGCACCCTGACTGCCCCACCCCTCAAAGACCCATCTGATGCCACCACATCTGCAACCCTCAAGCCGGGACATGGGCCCGGTTCAAAGGGCAAACGTTCACGTGCAGTTTTCTCCAGGGCCGCCTCAGCTGCAGGAACCGAAGCCTCCCCAAATCCTCCTCTTTCTGAGTGGTTTCCAACCCTAACGCAGTAGTGTTTCCTGTTTCCTTTTAACTCCTAAAGTATCTCCACACTAAGGCAGGGGCTGGTTTAGCTGGAAACAACAAACTCGACTGTTTCCAACAACGCCTACGGGCCAGGGATCGTGCAGTACAAGAGACCTAACCCAAATGAATCGAGTCTTTGGGAAGCCACATTCCACCTGGCCTGCCCTTAAAGACACCATGGAAGAGAAACATGACAGAGCAGCAGATGAGCAGATGCTGAAATGCACAACACAGCCACAGTCCTGCTGGGGGAAGTCCCAGGAGGAAGTGAGAATTCACACTGGGCTGTCTAGAAAGAGAACTTCGTGGCAGCCGTGGGCCCTTGGGACAGCAGAGTAAGGGCTTGGGAGCATGGAGTATGGTGGGTGGTGGGTCCCAAGCTGGGCTCTGAGGACTTGGTTGGGGGGCACTCACAGCCCAGAAGCTTAGATGTGGGGCCAGAGGGCAACCAGGTCAGCCTCTTGATGTGTGTGGCTTTCATCACCCTCCCTAACAACCCGTCTGTCAAGAGCTCCCCTCCCTACCAGATAGGATGCTTTAGCAGGGTGCTCTCCCAACCTCTCAGGCACCCAAAGCTTCTATGGTTTCTTGGGAATCCTCCCCCCTTAAATCTCGCCATCCAACTCCTCTCCAGACCCCCACATTCTGCAAGCCCAGGTGCTCACTCCACACTAGTCCAATAATCCAGGCAGGGACTCTTCCACCAGATTCATGCTTAAGTCCAACTCTAGGAATATTCTTTCATGAATCTCAACTCTGAGGTCAGAGCTTAGAGATCTTTACAGGTGAAGCAACATCCTGTTTGTCTTCTATCATGTAATTAATGGCCTCCCACTGCTGACACCCCTTCCCCTCCTCCTCAGATTCCTCACTCAGGATTTAATTAGGAGGAATCTCCTGGGACATTCTTTCATCAGAGCCACAGGAGACAAAAACTAAGATGAAGCATTTTACACATTTCCTAATTTGACGAAAAACACTTTAGTATTGGGACTAATATGAATTAGCACTACACTTCTGGCAAATTATCTATCACTAAAACTAACCTTCTTCACTACAATTATTGTTTATTAATTATTATTTTTTGAGACAGTCTCACCCTATCGCTCATACTGGAGTGCAGTGGCGCAACCTCAGCTCAATGCAACCTCCACCTCTCGGTTCAAGCGACAGTCCTGCCTCAGCTTCCGAGTAGCTGGGACGACAGGCACCCGCCACCACTCCCAGCTAATTTTTTTGTATTTTTAGTAGAGGCAGGGTTTCGCCATGTTGGCCAGGCTGGTCTGAAACTCCTGATCTCTGGTGATCCACCCGCCTCGGCCTCCCAAAGCGCTGGGATTACAGGTGTGAGCCACCATGCCCGGCCCCTACTCTAACTATTTTATGAGACAGAGACTGTACTGCTACTTTACCTTCATGTTCTGAGTTTCAGTTTTACCATTTGGAAATCAAACCCGGTTAAATGGAGGATGATGAAAAGAGCAAGCATAACATAGATATATTATCCCTCCCCTAAAGAACTGATTCCTGCAGTAAAGCTTTTTTTTTTTGAGACAGAGTCTTGCTCTATCGTCCAAGCTGGAGTGCAGTGGTGTGATCTTGACTCACTGCAACCTCTGCCTCCCGGGTTCAAGCGATTCTTCTGCCTCAGCCTCCGGAGTAGCTGGGACTACAGGCACGCGCCACCATGCCTGGCTCATTTTTTGTATTTTGACTAGAGACCCGGTGTCACCATATTGGCCCGGCTGGTTTCCAACGAGATCCACCTGCCTCGGCCTCCCAAACTGTTGAGATTACAGGTGTGAGCCACCGAGCCCAGCCCATAATTTTTAACAAAATCTTAAGGAACTGTAAAATAAAGGGATGAACCACCTTAACTGTGCTAAAGTTAATCAGCTCTGAATCAAGTGCTCCAGTGCTGAATAGACAGACATTGCCTCAAAGAATCCAATGAACAAGAGCAATTTAAAATCTAATTTCACATACAAAACAGGAATGCTTGAGTAGAAAGGCAAGGGAGTGACCACTAAGCCCTGCTATTTAAAAAGAAAAACCAAACAGTAAAACATACACCCACCCTTATGAAAGGAAAATCACAGCTAACAAAAGCCTATACTGTCATTTCCTGGGAGTCAATTCTCTGAGGAGACGGCTTGGTCAAATGAGCAATGGAAACAGTTGGAAGTTGTGTGGAGAGACAGGAGTGTTGGCATCTCAAACCCTCATTTCTACCCACAAGGCGGCCTTAGCAGTAACTCCAGATTCTCTTTTCCTGATCATGGTCTCAGTCAGGCTTCTCAAACTTGAAAAGGGATCCGAGCCTTTCTGGGAAGGCTCATGCATGGCAAATGTTGGCTGCCACGGCACAAAGCCAAGTGCAATCATGTAAGCTCAACTGACAGACCCAGCAAAGTTAGCGTAAGGCTTGTGAACTGCCTTGAATAAACAGGTAACAACTTCTTCAGGCTTTTTTTCTAAGTTTCAATCCTGCACAACTCCCAAGACACTCTTCCTCGGCTTCACAACTCTTAATAAAGGTAATAAAAGGTTTCTATTGCCATCTGCCCAACAGCATGAGCATTTCGCTTGATGAAAGACAAGCTGCAAACTAACCTGGAAATTCCTGTCTTTTTGCGAAGACAGTGAGAAAACTAAGCTAATCAGAAAGCAGACTGAAAGATTCCCTACCTGGCTCTTCCTGGACAACCCTAAAGCAACCCTTAACATGAGCAAAATTCCCTTCGAATAATCATACTATACACTACGGACGCATCTTCTAAGAGGTGCCAAGTGGGTGATGCGTGCTGTGGATGGAGAGGATGGAGCGCCAACTCTCTAAATGCAAGTCACCGGGAAAAAGAGGCCGCCCATGTCAACCCCCGTGCCAGCGTTAATTCAAACGTCCAGAATGTGAAAGGACAGAGCAACGCAAGGGTTCTGTTTCCAGAGCCAGCAAGTATCCTAGGACAGAGAAGAGAAGGCGTTCACACACCCTGGGCAAAAGAACCTACTGAGAAAAAGAA
>NW_022161864.1:0-10279 GCF_008728515.1 Papio anubis
TTCTCTTCAGAACACATATATGGATGATTCCTATTGACTGGGAAAGGCTGGGACAGGCTGTCCTTGACTGTTTGCAATGGCTTCAATTAAAATGTTGGTGGTGGGAGGAAGCAAGAGTACGAGCTAGAAAAAATGCTACCCGAAATCCCCCAGGACCTACTGAAGAGCAGCTTATGGGTTCAGGACAATACACCACTCTTATGCTCAGGCAGGCCTAGATGATATTGCTCTCACTCAGATTAAAGCCTTGTTTATAAAAGCGTGGACTAAGGTTGAAATAGTGGGTAAAACTTCTTTCTCTTTTGTAAAGATCCTACAAGGAGCCACTGAGCCGTATCCACTTTTGTAGCCCGTCTTCAAGATGCTGTATTAAAGACTGTGGGTTCAGGTTCTGCTGCTAAAATTCTTTTGGATACACTGGCTTTTGAGAGTGCTAATCCCAAGCGCCAAAAATTGCTGCATTCTCTAGATGGGCCTAGCCTCCAAGCCAATGTTAAATATCATGTAGCTGCTAGCTGCTCAAATTCATAAATTAATTTTTTTAATTCAAATATGAAAGATTTTGCATTGTATGAATTACCCTTCTTTTTTGGATTTATCTTAACATTTCCACATACCTTTTTCTAGTATAGCTACTTCCTCATTCACTTGTTTTATTTTCTCTCACTGGTTAATGTAAACTTTTGTGAAAGTGTTTATTTCTGGTTAATTTAGAACGTGACAGAGTATCAGTAATTGTGATCAAAGATTCCCACTATAAAAGTCTTCTATCAAAATTTTAAAACAGTAGAAGATACTTGACTATTAATTCTATTCAACAACTTTAGCAAAAGCAAGACTTCTCTAACACCGACTGTAATCCTTGAAATCTTTATTTTCATTTAACTTGGTTATTAAAATGCCTTAGCAAATTTTATGTCATAAGACACATTTAATGTTTGCCTTAGGACAAATATTATGCCCAATGTGCATGCATAATATAGTGCATCAATCCACATGTGTGCATGTCTTTTCCATATGCCTTCCAGCTGTAGTCAAACTTAGTTCTATTCCAAAAGCCATTCATTGTGTTTTCTTTATTGTCATCCCCAAAATAGAGGCTGCCTAGGGCTTTAATTTGCTACATTACTGTTTTATGGAAATATTGAAACAGTAATGTGGGGAAAATAGGAGAAAAATGTATAAATTGCTTTTCTAATCACAAAATTAATGAACTTCACTTCACTTTACTAACACACACCATAACGAGTCATTAGACTTTGCAAAATGTTCTTGAAATTATTCGATTTTGAAGTCAGAACTGACAATGATGAAAATCAAAACTGTGGCAGAGGATGGGTATATGATAGAGTTTCTCCGAGAGGATGGGACTCCCGTTTTTACGATGTTGCAGCATTTCCCAAGCCTCTCAGTCAATCATTCAATCATGAACGAAGCCCAAGGTTCGAGAGTTGAGTAAATCACATTTCTCAAAAGCCAATGATCCATGGACATCTGTACCCTCTAAGCTCCGGTGTCTGCAACTGCTTTCCACTTCCCGCATCCTGCTCTAGCCATGAAGTAACCTGGCTGTTTCAAAGAGAGATTTGAGCAGCGACTGCAGTGAGGGGTCATCACACTTGTAGTCATGTTGCAGCACATGAGATTAATTCCGCCTATTGTTTATTTAGATATTTACTTCAAAGTCACTTTGGAACAATTCTTATGCATGTATTTCACTTGGAAACCAAGAAATACTCACGTGAGAATTTGCCTCATGCATTATATGTGAAATTTAATTATCAATTAAATACAAAAACATACATGTAACTACTAAACAAAAAAATTAATGTCTAGAAACTAATTAAAAATATAACATTAACATCAGCATTTGAAGCTTCAGGACAAAATTGTAGATCTCTAATAAAGTAAACTCCACAGTCAGAAAAAAATAATTACTAAACAAAACTGACATAGAGTGCGCACGAGGCAGGGTCAAACCATTCAAAAGCCTCGAAACCAATCAAGGAAACTGTCCACAATGGGAAAATAATCTTTCACATCATCAGGAGCACTTAATCAGAGAGACAACTTGCCAGTTGTAAATTGTTTGGATTGCCATACTGCCCCGCCCCAAACAGGTGAGAGGCAAAACTGAAATCCACGTGTTCACTTTGAGGGACTGATTCTCAATTCTGGAGGAGTAAAACATGCGTCCATGTGCTAAACTTATTTGTGTTTATTAGGTCTTTCTAGAAGGAGGATAAGCGATGGAGTAATCATATTTATTTCTGTTTTGCCAAACTCAGAAGTCACTCTTGGTTGAAAATGCCAGGAATGGTTCACAAATATTTAAGTTACTGAGAGAAAACAATGCAGTTACATCATATAATTGACAATCTGTTAATACATATTCAGTGTTTTTCTAATACTAGCTTGTATATTGCTGTTATACAAAACGTTAATGAAACGATACTAAGCTATCAATAATGAAGAAAACGCCTTGAAGAAATGAAGAAAAGTTACAACTTTTAAAATAATACACAAACAAAAAACATCTAGATAAAAAGAAGCTAAAGAACTGTGTGTCTAACCCTCCCCCGAAAAAACAAAGCTATTACTGGCTACCTATGGCGTGGTATTACTATTACACTTATTGTAGGCAGCTATTACATAAAAAAATACACACATCTAATTTAATGGGCACTCAGTGTGTGAAGCCACCATCAGAGACAATAACCATGGTGAGGATGAATAAATTACAGAACAGAGTAGTTTTATATTTATTTGAGCTTAGATTGTTAAACTAAGTTAATATTATACAAAATAGGCTACTTTAAGTTTTGAATATTTATTGAGGTCTCAAATGTAACTAATTATGATATTAAAATGTACAGAAAAAGAAAGTTTTGAGAAATTAACAAATTATTTCTCAAAGATCAAAGAAGAAATTAAACAGTCAAATAAGAGAAAGGACATATGGAGGGCAGGTAATTAGGTGTCAGAGAGACTAGATTTTTACGTGTCATAACTTTAAATGTGAGCTCTTGCATAAAAAGCCACAGAATGGTGCAAGTGCACCTTAAAAAGAAGGTTTCACATGTGATTTTCCTACAAGTGGTACTTTTGTTGAAAAGAAAGAGAGATTGAAAATAAAATGATACAGGTTCTTGGAAAAGCATGACAATCACTACAGGGGCACTGCATTATGCTAGCTATTCGATGTAGGGGACTCGTGCTCCTGGCGGACATTCCGCGATGGTTTACAGTCTTTACCAGGCGTTCCTTCAAACAGGGGAGACCGAGAGCCAAGCTACTTTTGTAATAGACCAGTGGCTTGTTCACAATTCCTTCTCTTCAGAACATATATATGGATGATTCCTATTGACTGGGAAAGGCTGGGACAGGCTGTCCTTGACTGTTTGCAATGGCTTCAATTAAAATATTGGTGGTGGGAGGAAGCAAAGAGTCCTGAGCTAGAAAAATGCTACCGAAATTTGGGACCTACTGAAGAGCAACATAGGTTCAGGACAAATACACCATCTTATGCTCAGACAGGCCTAGATGATATTGCTCTCCCACTCAGATTAAAGCCTTGTTTATAAAAGCGTGGACTAAGGTTGAAATAGTGGAGTACGAGCTTTCTTTCTCTTTTGTAAAGGAATCCACCACAAAGGAGCCACACTAGGCATGCTCACTTTTGTAGCCACGTCTTCAAGATGCTGTATTAAGACTGTGGAGTTTCAGGTTCTGCTGCTAAATTCTTTTTGGATACACTGGCTTTTGAGAGTGCTAATCCCAAGCGCCAAAAATTGCTGCATTCTCTAAAAGCTAGTGGAGCTGATTTAGATTAATACATTTGGACTTATGCAGTGTTGGAGGGTTATTTACAATCGCTCAATTTGTTTACTGCCTTTTCTAAACTTCAAAGCCATTCCTTAAGTTATATGTATTATCAATGTGGGAAACGTGGTCATTTTAAAAAGGAATGCCAGAAAAAATTAGACTCTTCTGTTCTAAAAGAAAAACGGTTACCATCTGATACGTGTAAATGATGTGGCAAGAGTCGACATTGGACCAATAAACGTCGATCAAAAACTGATAAAGGTTGGAATGTACTGTCACCCCTCTCAGGAAATGGGAGCCAGGGCTCGCAGGCTTGGGGCCCCAAAAACTACAATGCAGGCCTACCCCAGTACCCAGTGAGCAGCGGCTTACAACATCAAGGAATGACCTCGAGTCCTCCTTAATGAATTCTTACCCTACCCCAGTTTCTCAGCTTTATGCTGCCACTAAGCAGAGTGCTGCTGCTGACCTAGCTACTGTCCAACCTTATACTTCATCTCCTAATGGAGGAATATATAAGTTGGCTACTGGAGTGTGTAGTCCTTTGCCAAAGAGACATGTAGGACTTTTACTAGGTTGAAGCAGCAGCACTATGCGGTTGTTAATGGTGGTCCCAGGAATTATTGATCTTGATTTTACTGATGAAATCCTTATTATGGTACAAGTCTCACAATTTATGTGCCTAGAGACAGGGGAACATATTGCACAATTGCTTTTATTGCCTTTTTTTCCTTTCTTATCTGGAGATGTGTCTTGTCAAGGAGGTTTCGGTAGTACTGGGAAAACTGTTTTCTGGGAAACTTTAGTTTCTGTTCAAAAACCTTTATGTTCATTGCAAATTAATGGGATACTTTTTGAGGGATTAGTCGACACAGGAGCGGATGTATCTATTATATGTTTGGCTCAATGGCCTGATCATTGGAAAACTAAACAAGTATCGGTTACTCTATCTGGCCTAGGTACTGCTTCTATAGTCTACCAAAGTGTCGAGCCCCTGAGCTGTGTAGGACCTGAAGGACAACAAGAAAAGTGTTCTTTTATATTGTTCTCATTAATATTAACCTTTGGGGCCATGATATTTTACAACAATTTGGTGCCTTTTTAAACATTCCTCATATTTCTTCAGCTGCCAAAAATATGATGTTCAAAATGGGCTACAATCCTTTAAACTCTTAGCCACTGTCCACAAGCCACAAGCTTTACAATTGAAGTGGAAAACTACAACTCCTGTTTAGGTGGAACAGTGGCCATTATCTAAAGAAAACTTTAAGGCTTTAAAGAATTTAGTGAAGGAACAATTGGCTGAGGGGCATATTGAACCAAGTACTTCTGCATAGATTTCCCCTGTGTTTGTCATTAAAAAGAAAAGTGGAAAATGGTACTTATTAACTGATCTTAGAGCTGTAAATACTTGTATTCAGCCTATGGAGACTTTATCCCCAGTAGCAGAAGAAGAATTGTCATTTGTAGAAAATAGAATTAGTGAAGCTCACCTTGATTATATTGCACCCAATCTTCCACTTTCGTTGTGTCTTTTTCATACTCCCCATTCGCCACAGCTGTTTTATACCAAGATAATAATATTCTGGAGTGGCTGTTTTTGGCTAAGAAAGCCATTAAGAAAGAGAATTCACTTATATATTAAATGTAAATTATTAAGTCAATTAATTACTAAGGGATGACATCCAGGCTCTCAGTTGCTTGACTTGCTTTGACCCTATAAAGTATTACCTGATATCAAATAATTCCAGGTATCTGTTTAGGAAAGGTGTTCAAATGGGGGTTTAGCAGTGGCATAGGGAGAATATGCCTGGGACTACTTTCTAACATGTAGCTTCATGTCTAAATGACAGTTAATTTGCCTTTCTACTTGTCTTCTTTACTGCCATATAATCCTATCTCTTACACTCCAGTTAAAGGTCCCACATTTTTTACTGATGCTTCAAGCAATGGAAAGGCTAGATACTGGACTTCAGACAATTCAAAAATTTCTCACTATCCATTTGAATCAGTACAACAAGGAGAACTTTTTGCCATTCTTATGGTTCTACAAGACTGGCCTCAAACCCCTTGTAATATAGTTACTGATTCCCAACATGCTGTATCTGTAACTAAATATATTTCTCAGACTTCTTTACCGTTATTTCCTCAAACTCCTTTACAAAAATTATTTTCTTTATTATTTGTAAGTCTAACTTCCCGCACTGTCCCCCTTTTTATCACTCATATTCGCTCTCATTCAGCTTTGCCAGGACCTTTATCTTTTGGCAATAGTCAGATTGATTCTTTACTTATTGGCAGTGTCCAGTGGGCTCAGGATGAGCACCAACTACATCATATTAATAGTTTAGGATTACAACGGTGATTTTCTATAACACGCCATCAAGCCTGAGCTATTGTCAGAGCCTGCCCATCTTGTGCTCCTATTATCGCATCTTTTTTAAGTCCAGGTATTAATCTTCGAGGCATTCAACAAAATCATATTTGACAAATGGATGTAACTTATGTTCCTTCCTTTGGTCATTTAAAATATGTTCATCATACTATTGATACGTGGTCACATTTCCAGTGGGCTACGCCATTAGCCTCTGAAAAGGGTGGTTCTGTTATTACTCATTTACTTACTTGCTTTGCAGTTATGGGAGTCCCTGCTGAATTAAAAACTGATAATGCCCCTGCTTATTGCCCTCGCAAATTGGCTGCCTTCCTCTCTTTATACCATATCATCGTTGCACTGGTATTCCATTTAACAGTCAAGGTCTAGCAATTACTGAAAGAGCCAATGCTACCTTAAAATTACAAGTTTTAAAACAAAAAAGGGGAGATGGGCGAGATTCCCCAAAACATCAAATTCTGAAAGCCCTTTTTACTCTAAATTTTCTCAACCATTGGCACCAATTACAGCAGTCTGCAGCGGTGAAACATTTTCAACAGCCTTTAGAAAAGCCTCAAAACAGTAATATGTGGGTGCATTATCCTTCATTAAAAGGGAAATATTTAAAATGAAAAGTTTTACAATGGGGCCGAGGCTATGTTCTTGTCCGTACAGGTGCCGGAGATGAGTGGTTTCCATCTCAACGGTTGAAACAGTGCCATGGTGAAGAGGAGACGATCCGAAGAGTTCCTGACGGAATTCTAGGAGCTAACTCTGAGTGCTCAGAGAACATTCACCTTCAGAACTTGATGTGTGGAGCCCCCGACATGGCGACAACTGAAAAAATTAACTCAAGAAGCTGAAGGGGTTGTTCAACAATCTGGGCAGCCCAAAACCCCACTGACTTTACTCCTGGCTATGCTGGCCATAGTAAATTGTCAGGTAACAGCTGGAGAATTTACATACTAGGCTTATATTCCTTTTCTACCCTTATATCAAGGTGTGGCCTGGGGAGACAGAGAAGTCCCAGTATTTACTAATGATACTACTTGGATGCCATCGCCTTTTTTAAACCAGGATCCTGAATTAGACACTGGCATAGTAAATAGTTCATATCAATTTGGGGTTGAAGGGTTACCTATATGTCTTGGGGTAGTCCACATTGTCTGCATCTTTCTCATGAGGCTTGGGGTGTTCGCTATAACCATAGTCATATCTCTGCCTTTACTATGATTATTGTGGCTCAAAGTTTTAAGTATAATCATACTGCAGTACTTAATGAAACTCTGCCAAGTACATTATCTTTATGCCCCATCCCCGATGTGTCCGGAGGTGTTTCCCAACTAGAGTGGATGAGATGTCTTGAAGGTAGTGGGCCACGGTATTGTTAGAAGTAAAAGGGAAGAGTCGCAATACCTTAACAGGAATTGAAGTGTATACTTGGAGATTTTCAAGCTAAATTCAGCCATGTCAGAGCTCGTGCGGCATAAAGGCAATCACAGCATTTCTGCAGATGGCAATGAAACTATTATTTAGCATGATGGTGGTCTATCACCCCCATGCCACATTTGGCTAATACTTCATGAATATAAGGTCATATTTGGAAGTTGCTAGCTGCTAGTAAACCAATGTTCACTTTCACAGGAAACATGTCAGCAAATCATACTAATATTACTAACCCTTTCCATATATCTTAGCATCCAAGAGTTCTAAGTGTATTATTGCATGTGTAAGAAGCCTTACTTGTTATTGACAGGAATTTTTAAATGGGATAATAATACAGGAGTAATTAACTATACAAACAATTGTAGATTCTTAAGTTGTATAAATACTACTTGGTGGAATAATAATTGGAATGAGTCTCTTTTGGATTTATATATACTACGAGCCAGAAAAGAAACCTGGCTACCAGTAAACTGCGTGCTTGGAGTGAATCTGTAGGTTACTCAAATGTATATGGAGTTATGCAAGATCTTGTCCACTGCAGTTGGAGGATGGTTGGAATGCGTAGTGACCACGGTGATAGGACTTGTAGCAGTTGCTTCCACTGCGCTGTTGCTTGCTGGATTGGCTCTACACCAGGTATAGAAAACGCAGAATTTGTGCAACAATGACATGAACAATGCATTTGTTGTGGCAGCAGCAGATTCACTCCAAGTACATTAAGTTTACTGGTATAGGTTTCTTTTTCTGGCTCGTATTATATATAAATCAAAAAGGGAATATTCAATTATTATTCCCTCAAGTAGTATTTCCCTGACAGAATCCCTAATTGTTTGTATAGTTAATTATACTCCTGTATTATTATCCCATTTAAAAATTCCTGTCAACAACAAATGGGCTTTCTTACATACAATAACATATCTAGAACTCTTTTTGATGCTAAGATATATGGAAAGGGTTAATAACTCGTAGTATGATTTAAGGACATGTTTCCTGTAGTGAACATTGGTTTACTAACGGCCCAACCAGCTTCCAAAATATGACCTTCCTATTCGGAAGGAAGTATTAGCCAAATGTGGCATGGGGTGATAGACCACCATCATGCTAAATAATAGTTTCTTGCCATCTGCCAGAAATGCTGTGATTGCCTTTATGCCGACGCGGTTTATTTTGTAAACTGAATTTAGTTTGAAAATCTCATATACACTTCAATCGTACAATTATTTATGACTCTTCCCTTTTACTTCTATATAACAATTGTGGCCCACTACCTCTACATCTTGTCACTCTAGTTTCCTCCGGACACATCGGGGATGGGGCATAAAGATAATGTACTTGGCAGAGTTTCATTAAGTACTGCAGTATGATTTATACTTAAAACTTTGAGCCACAATAATCATAGTAAAGGCAGAGATATGACTATGGTTATAGCGAACACCCCAAGACTCGTGAGAAAGATGCAGACAATGTGGACTACCCCAAGACATATAGGTAACCCTTCAACCCCAAATTGATATGTACTATTTACTATGCCAGTGTCTAATTCAGGATCCTGGTTTAAAAAAGGCAATGGCATCCAAGTAGTATCATTAGTAAATACTAGGACTTCACTGTCTCCCCAGGCCACACCTTGATATAAGGGTGGAAAAGGAATATAAGCCCAGTATGTAAATTCTCCAGCTGTTACCTGACAATTTACTATGGCCAGCATAGCCAGGAGTAAAGTCAGTGGGGTTTTGGGCTGCCCAGATTGTTGAACAACCCCTTCAGCTTCTTGAGTTAATTTTTTCAGTTGTCCCCATGTCGGGGGCTCCACACGTCAAGTTCCAAAGGTGAATGTTCTCTGAGCACTCAGAGTTAGCTCCTGGAATTCCATCAGGAACTCTTCGGATCGTCTCCTCTTCACCATGGCACTGTTTCAACCCTTGAGATGGAAACCACTCGTCGCCGGCACCTGTACGGACAAGAACATAGCCTCGGCCCCATTGTAAAACTTTTCATTTTAAATATTTCCCTTTTAATGAAGGATAATGCACCCACATATTACTGTTTTGCAGCTTTTCTAAAGGCTGTTGAAAATGTTTCACCACTGCAGACTGCTGTAATTGGTGGCAATGGTTGAGAAAATTTAAAGTAAAAAGGGCTTTCAGAATTTGATGTTTTGGGGAATCTCGCCCATCTCCCCTTTTTTGTTTTAAAACTTGTAATTTTAAGGTAGCATTGGCTCTTTCAGTAATTTCTAGACCTTGACTGTTAAATGGAATACCAGTGGAACGATGATATGGTATAAAGAGAGGAAGGCAGCCAATTTGCGAGAGCAATAAGCAGGGGCATTATCAGTTTTTAATTCAGCAGGGACTCCCATAACTGCAAAGCAAGTAAGTAAATGAGTAATAACAGAACCACCCTTTTCAGAGGCTAATGGCGTAGCCCACTGGAAATGTGACCACGTATCAATAGTATGATGAACATATTTTAAATGACCAAAGGAAGGAACATAAGTTACATCCATTTGTCAAATATGATTTTGTTGAATGCCTCGAAGATTAATACCCGGACTTAAAAAAGATGCGATAATAGGAGCACAAGATGGGCAGGCTCTGACAATAGCTCAGGCTTGATGGCGTGTTATAGAAA
>NW_022161865.1:0-809 GCF_008728515.1 Papio anubis
TTTTATTTCTCCTTCACTTATGAAGGAGAAATAAAATCCTTTACAGACAAGCAAATGCTTAGAGATTTTGTCACCACCAGGCCTGCCCTACAAGAGATCCTGAAGGAAGCACTAAACATGGAAAGGAACAACCGGTACCAGCCATTGCAAAAACATGCCAAAATGTAAAGACCATTGATGCTAAGAAGAAACTGCATCAACTAACAAGCAAAATAACCAGCTAATATCACAATGACAGGTCAAGTTCACACATAACAATATTAACCTTAAATGTAAATGGACTAAATGGTCCAATTAAAAGACACAGACTGGCAAATTGGATAAAGAGTCAAGACCCATCAGTTTGCTGTATTCAGGAGACCCATCTCACATGCAGAGATACACATAGGCTCAAAATAAAGGGATGGAGGAAGATCTACCAAGCAAATGAAGAACAAAAAAAAGCAGGGGTTGCAATCCTAGTCTCTGATAAAACAGACTTTAAACCATCAAGGATCAAAAGAGACAAAGAAGGCCATAATGGTATAGAGATATAATGGTAAAGAGATCAATTCAACAGGAAGAGCTAACTATCCTAAATATATATGCACCCAATACAGGAGCACCCAGATTCATAATGCAAATCCTTAGAGACTTACAAAGAGATTTAGTCTCCCATACAATAATAATGGGAGACTTCCACACCCCACTGTCAACATTAGACAGATCAACAAGACAGAAAGTTAACAAGGATATCCAGGAATTGTACTCAACACTGCACCAAGCAGACTTAATAGACATCTATAGAACTCTCCACCCCAAATCAACAG
>NW_022161865.1:4488-10275 GCF_008728515.1 Papio anubis
TGATGTGTAAATGGCCCCAGAGGGCTTCCTTTTGAAATGACAATGAAGTTTTTCTTAAATCTAGACTTCCTTTGGCTTCAGGTTTTCCCATATCCAATCATCAGAAAAATCATCATTTACCAACTTCAGAAGGTGTGTGAAGTACTTCACACACCTTCTGAATCCGGTAGGACTTTTACTGTTGTAAGCAACAGAAAACAATTCAAATTCTTTAAACAACGACAACAAAAATTATTGGTTTATGCAAAAGGAAACTCTAAAGGTAGGATGAGCTGCAGCTGTGATTTGGTCAGTGACGCTCTCAGCTCTGCCCCTTTTGGTGTGCTGCCTTTGTCCTCAGGCTGGCTTACTTTGGTGGTGAGATGACTACTGCAATTTCAGGTTTCACAATGCATAGCATGCTTTCCAGAACAACAACAACAAAAATACTCTTCTGTCACAGCATTTTACACTGATTGAGCCAGCTTAGGTTGCATGCCCCAAACCAAGCAATCTAGACTAGAGGGTAGAAAAACTGTGATTGACTTAAACTGAAGATGAGATCTGCTTTACTGAAAGCAGAAAAACTTCATGAGGAATGAGTTTTGGTCCAGAAATCTGTATTCTGAGTCCTGTTTTACTGATTCAAACTGAATGTCTACGTATTTCCTAGTAATGCATTCAACCATACTCGAGCCATCTGGTATGATAGTCAACCTCATATAGGATTCTAGTTTTATGTAAGTTTACTTGTTGATTACATTCTTATCCAGGTTAATTTTTCATTGAAAATTTCCCTCAAACTTTATAGACTGTCATCATTTGAGGCACCAAACATCCAATGACTTCAATCAAAACCATCATACAAAACCATTCAGTCAAAACTGCAACAAGATGACCCTCTTTCTTTTTTTACTCTCACTTTTTCTTGGGATCTATCTTCTGTTGTAATGACCTTTCTCAAAAACCAAACATCCTCCAGCACCCAACAGCAAAGTCAGAGTTGCAACACCAATTTTTGTCTTTAGGAATAATTGTTTTCTGGATCCTTTCTGCAATAACAATGACAAAAAAAAAAATGTTTTGATTGCAAGGTAATCACATATGTTATGGTTGCTTTAAAAATGACATGAAAGATAGCTTTTGTGAGAGTCCTTCATAAAGATATTGCCTTTTCTATTTATTTTGAAATAATATTGGTTGTTTATAATTGAATTTTAGCATGATCAGAATGGTGTAAATAAGGTAATATGCATCTATAACCTTCTTTTTAACTGCAATATTGTAATCCACTTAAAAACTGGGCTGCTTTATTTTACAGTATTTAAAAAGTGATTGTAGTACGGGCAGCAAGATCATCTAATATAAATTCAACACTCCAGTTTAGGGATATAGAATGACAAATTTGTGTCATACAAGGGGCCTTAAAGAATAACTAGTCATGATGAAAATAAAGGAGAAGGATAAGTAAACAAGAGCATTATTATGCAGACATTTATGAACCATTAAGCATAATCATAGCTAAGGAAATAGCTTTCTGTTTGCTAGAGATAACCACTCTGAACTAGGATACATAATACTTTCAATGACTAATACAAGAATATTTATATTGCAAGCAGAGTGAAATGCAGTGTCTACATACTATATGATATGAGAAGCAAATAATAATGCCTTTTACTAATGGACTACTGATTAATCAAAAAAAGATTGAATAATAATCTTTAAAGATATATTCTAAGAATACATATTTCAGAAATATATTTTACAAAATGTGTTTCTTTCATTGAAAAATCTCAAAGTTTACAGACAGTCATCATTTAATGCACCAAATACCCAATGACTTCAATCAGAATCATCATAGTCAAAACTATAGCAGGTTGACTCTCATTCTTTTTTTTCTTGACGTTAAATTTAATGACTATCAACTCAAAGGCAATAAATAAACATACTGTATGTAGCTATAAAATATAGACAATATGTAAAGACATACTAATTTTGAAATAATTTTGCATATTTATTATGTCTATATAAAATGTGCAAATATGTTTAAAAATGCAACATTAAATATAGCCATGAATGGATTTATTTTTTAGAACAACAGTGAGCTTAGTAGCACTATCCTTTAAGAGAAAAACATGCTAAAAAAAACTATATGTAGATTTAAAAATATAACAATCATAATAACTTTACATTACTTTTGTTTTTTAAAAAGTAATGAGCCATTTCTAGACAGTAAAGAGTTCTTCATAGTATTTCTTAATTAAAATTCTTCCCACCAAAGGCATCCTGAATAAACTTTACTTAATGGGAATTTAACCAAGTAAATGATGACAAAATATAACTCATTATTCAGAAATGGAATTATTATTTAAGTTCACAAAAAGTACATAATGATCATTTCCACTCTTATCTCCTAGTCACCCAAATAAACAAGAATCCATTTAAAGGTAGTCACCTTGTTAATTTGGTGTCAGAGAAATTTTTTCCATTTTTCTTGTACAAATGATGTCTGCTTTGGGCTGAATGCTGTACATTGACACAAATAAAACATTTTAATTGATGAAACTATGTTTTAACACTACAGTTTCACCTGGTATATTTATTAAATACATAACCTCTCAAGAGAAACAGTCTGAGGTTTTTTAGAATACTTTTAGTTTACTGCATCTTTCAAAATATTTGTTCTAAAACCTAAACCTTAACCTGACACTTATGTCAGAATACTTACCAGAACTTGTGATATGAGACAATGATGGAAAATAGATATCTTAAATAAAGAGGGACTTTTAAACTTAATCATTGGTTGAATGGTATTTCTGGATTCCTTGATAGATACCAAGCTGTATTAATGATACAGAACTATCATCATCATCGTCGTCATCATCATCATAGCTAACATTTATTGTGTCTTTATATATACAAGTACTCTGCTGTAGGTTGTTATTATTTATGTTTGGTTTTTGTTATTTCATTTTTTTATTTTCTCCCATATCTGTATAAAAGATAATAATAATACCTAGATTATTAATAGGTATTATTATTATAGAAAATTCAGAAATAACTTGTTCATGGCTATATAGTAAATCCTGAAGCCTATATTTAAATCCAAGAAATGTTATTCCAAAGCATGATATTTTAACTACAAAACAACAGTTGCTTATTACCAAGAATCCTACAATCTATATGGGAGACAGTATACACATACCTGCTTCCTTGAATTTAAGGGTTTTTTTTTTCCAGTCTATAATACACTTACCCAAGTAGTTGCTGATACCTAGAATATATATCTCAAATCTGTCTGCTTCTCTGTATGTCCACCACCATCATTCTGACCGAATGATCTCTATCTGATCTACTGACATAGACTTATAACTAGTCTCTTTGTTTCGTGTCCCCACCCAAATCTCATCTTGAATTGTAGTTCCCATGATCCCCATGTGTTATGGGAGGGCCCTGGTAGGAGGTAATTGAATCATGGGGGCACTTACCCCCATGCTGCAGTTCTCATGATAGTGAGTGAGCTCTCAGAAGATCTGATGGTTTTATAAGGGGCTTTTCCCCCTTTTTGCTCTGCACTTCTCTCTCCTGCTGCCGTGTGAAGGACCTGTTTGCTTTCCCTTCCACCATGATTGTAAGTTTCCTGAGGCCTCCCCAGCCATGCAGAACTGTGAGCCAATTAAAACTGTTTTCTTTATGAATTACCCAGTCTCGGGTATATATTCATTAGTAGCATGAGAAGAGACTAATACAGATCTCCACTGTCTCCTCTATTATTCAATATTGGACAGAGATATCACTCAATGCAATTAGAAAAGATAAATTAATTCAAGGTAATGAGAAATACAAGAATAAAAACTATGATATTATAGTATATCTGGAAAAAATAGAGATTCAAAACTAAAAATAACAAAATAATTCAGTAAGGTACTAAGATGTCAAATCATTATACAGAAATCAATAGGCTTTACAAATAAAAACAAGAGTAGCTAGGAAATGTAATGGTAGAAAAATCCCCATTTACAGAAAAAAACAAAAAGATGAAACACTTAAGAATGGGATTAATAGAAAATGCGGAAAGCCTTTATGAGGAAAATGTTAAAATACTCTTGAAAGATACAATGAAATTCCTCAAACAAAGAGATAAAGATCCCTTTTTCTTGGATAAGTTGACACTATATGATAAACTGTCAGTTCTCTCTATAAGTTACTTTATACATTTAGAACAATCTCAATAAAAATATCAGCATTTTTTCCTGGATCCAATCATGTTGATACTAAAGTTTATGTGGAAAAACAACATCCAAATATAAACAGTAAACACTGAAAATAGAAACTTACAAGGTAAGATCAGCCTACCATACATTAAGACATACCATAGATTTCTATTATTAAACCGATAGAGTATTCATGCATGAATAGACCAACAATCCAGTGTAACAGAATAGGGTGTCCAGAAACAGACCAAAGTACACATGGAAATTTAGTACATAATAATGTAGGCATCTCAAATCACTGGGATAAAGACAAACTTATTTTTTTAATGGTGTGGGAACAACCAGTTAGTCATTTTAGAAGAAGACAAAAAGTCTATTTCCCAACAACAAATTCTGAATGGATCAGGGGGTTTAAATAAAATAAAACTATACAGGTACTAGAATAAAATCTGAATATAGGGAAAAAATGTCTACCTATGACTCAAATCCAGACTAAATGAAAGAAAAGATCAATAAATTTGTTAATACAAAAATTTTAAAGCCATCAAGAAAACTCCAGGCCCAGAATCAAAGGATAACTCACAAACTAGGAGAAAATTTTCAACATATATCACAATTAGAGGGCTAATAGCTCTATCTTTATAACAACCCCTAAAAGTTGAAGAAAAAAATCCAAAAACCCAATTGAAAATGAGCAAAAGTCATGAATAGACAAGTCACTATATCTATATCTATAACCATCTCTCTCTCTATATATATATACACATATATACACACATCCCTTAAACATATGAACAGAAGTTCAATCTTATTCATCATTATAGAAATGCAGATTATGAGTACATTGTTATATTTCACCTACGTGACTGGCAAAAATTATAAATTACAGCAATACATTTTATTGGTGAACTGTAGGAAAACCATCATTCTCATATATTGTGGGTGGGAATGCAAACTCATGCTACATCAATGGAAGGGAACTCAGTAATGTCTAACGAGCGCTACATATGCATTTACCTTTTGATCTAAACCCAACATCTAGAACTTTACCCTAAAGATACAATTCCAGAAGCAGGAAAATACATATTGATAAGGTTCTTCCTCGCAGTGTTATATGCAACTGTGAAATACTGGAAACAATCTAAATGGCTATACCTAGAAAACTATGGTAGAGCCACATAATAAAATATTATGTAATGTGCAAAGGTATGCTAGGTTTTGTTTAAGAAAAAGGGGGAAATAAAACAATGTATATCTACTCAGTTATACCAAAAGAAACATAAGAAGGACAAATCGGATAGAAAAGAGATTTGTTACCTCTAAATAGTGCATGAGAATGAAGTGGAAAGGGTGGCAGAGTGAGAATGGGATAGAAGATAACACTTCTCTCCCATATAGTTTTGCTTACAGCTCTGGAATCATATCAACATTTCACATATTTAAAAAGTAAAACAAATCAGGATGAGAAAAATAAAAACAAAGGGAAATATAAACAAACAGAATAAAAAAAGAACTTACTGGTATTTCAAAAAAAACTAACCCAATTAACCTATTAACATAGTATTTTGGCTGTACACCTCTGGGCTGTAGACAA
>NW_022161866.1:0-10271 GCF_008728515.1 Papio anubis
TGAGAGCAATTCACAAATCAGAAATCAGTTTCTCAGAACGTTTCTCTTTGGTTTTCATCTGAGGATATTTCCTTTTTTATCTTAAGCCTCTATGTGCTTCCAAATATTCTTTTACAGATTCCACGAAGACAGTGGTAGCAAACTGCTTCATGAAGAGTAAGGTGTATTTCATTGGGATGAATTCACACATCACAGAGAAGTTCCACAGAATGCTTTTTTCTAACTTTCATTTGAAGATACTTCCTTTGTCTTCTTAAGCTTCAATGCGATAAAAAATATCCCTTTTCAGATTCCCCAAAAACAGTGGTAACAGACTGGTACAGGAAAAGAAAGTGTAACACTGTGAGATGAATTCACACATCAGTGAACAGTTTCTCAGAAACTTTCTTTCTACTATTCGTCTGAGGATATTTTCTTTTTCACCATATGCCTCAGAGCACTCCCAATATCACTTTGCAGATTGCAAGAACACAGTGTTAGGAAACTCCACACATCACAAAGAAGTTTCTCAGAAAGCTTCTTTCTCGTTTTTATTTGAGGATATTTCCTTTGTCCGTGTTGGCTTCAGGGCGATAAAAATATCAGTTCTGAGGTTCCCCAAAAAAAGTAGTAACAGACTGCTCCATGAATAGGAAGTGTAACTTCATAAGACGAATTCACACATCAGAGAACAGTTTCTCAGAAACCTTCTTTCTAGTTTGCATCTGAAGATATTTCTTTTTTCAGCATATGCCTCAGTGCACTCCAAAATATCACTTTACATGTTAGAGGAACACAGTGTTAGCAAACTCCTTCATGAAGAGAAAGGTGTAATTCTGTGAGGTGAATTCACACATCACAAAGAAGTTTCTCAGAAAGCTTCTTTCTAGTTTTTATTTGAGGTATTTCCTCTGTCTGCGTAAGCTTCATTGCGATAAAAAAAAATCACTTCTCAGATTCCCCAACAACTGTGATAACAGACTGCTGCAGGAAAAGAAATTGTAACTCTGTGAGACGAATTAACACTTCACAGAAGATTTTCTCAGAAATCTTGTTTCTAGTTTTCTTCTGAGGATATTTCCTTTTTCACCATATGCCTCAGTGCACTCCCAAATATCACTTTGCAGATTACAGGGACACATTGTTAGTAAACTCCTTCATGAAGACAAAGGTGTAATTCTGCGAGGTGAATTCATGCATAATAAAGGTGTTTCTCAGAAAGCTTCTTTCTCCTTTTTATTTGAGGATATTTCCTTTGTCAGCATAGGCTTCAATGAGATCCAAAATATCATTTCTGAAATTTCCCAAAAACACTGGTAACAGACTGCTCCATGAAACGAATGTTTAACTCTGTGAGGTGAATTCACACTTCAGATATCAGTTTCTCAGAAAGCTTCTTTCTGGTTTTCATCTGAGGATATTTCCTTTTGCACCTTAGGCCTCTATGCGCTCCCAAATATCCTTTTGCAGATTCCACGAAAACCGTGGTAGGAAACTGTTTCATGAAGAGGAAGGTGTATCTCATTGGGATGAATTCACACATCACAGAGAAGTTTCCCAGAAAGCTTTTTTCTAACTTTCATTTGAGGATACCTCCTTTTTCTACTTAGGCTTCAATGCGATAAAAATATCCCTTTTCATATTCCCCAAACAGAGTGTTAACCGACTGCTCTAGGAAAAGAAACTGTAACTCTGTGATACGAATTCACACTTCAGAGAACCGTTTCTCGGAAACATTCCTTCTAGTTTTCATCTGGGGATATTTTCTTTTTCACCATATGCCTCAGTGCACTCCCAAATATCACTTTGCACATTACAGGAACACAGTGTTAGCAAACTCCTTCATGAAGAGAAAGGTGTAATCCTGTGAGGTGAATTCACACATCACAAAGAAGTTTCTCAGAAAGCTTCTTTGTAGTTTTTATTTGAGGATATGTCCTTTGTCCGCATAGGCTTCAATGAGATAAAAATATCACCTCTCAGGTTCCCCAAAAACAGTGGTAATAGACTGCTCCATGAAAGGAAAGTGTAACTCTGTGAGACGGATTCACACGTCAGAGAACAGTTTCTCAGAAACCTTCTTTGTAGTTTTCATCTAAGGATATTTCCTTTTTCACCATATGCCTCAGCGTACTCCCAAATATCACTTTGCAGATTACAGGAACACAGTGTTAGCAAACCGGTTCATGAAGAGAAAGGTGTAACTCTGTGAGGTGAATTCACATATCTCAAAGAAGTTTCTCAGAAAGCTTCTTTCTAGATTTTATTTGAGGATATGTCGTTTATCCGTGTAGGCTTCAATGTGATAAAAAATATCACTTCTTAGATTCTCCAAAAACAGTGGTAACAGACTGCTCCAGGAATGAAAATGTAACTCTGTGAGACTAATTCACACATCAGTGAACAGTTTCTCAGAAATCTTCTTTCTGCTTTTCATCTGAGGGTATTTCCTTTTTCATCATATGCCTCAGTGCACTCCCATGTTGGGGTCCGCGTGTTTCCTAAACAAAGGAATGAACACAGAAGACAACTCAAGAGAAGACAAACACAGTGGCTGCCTCGAATAGCATGCTCTGCTTTATTTTATACGGTCGTTTGTGGAATGTTGTCAAATCACAATTCACATTATTGTTTTTCTGACTTTTCCCTGCCTTTCTGGATTTTCAAGATTTTTACACACAAACGAGTCCCCAGGGTCTGCTGTTTGCAGGTGTCTCCTTTGTCCTCCCTGTTTACAGGGAAGGAAAGCCCTGCTTCGTTTGCTAGAGCAGGACTTATCGGGAATGTCTTGTTTGTGAGCACGTAGTCCTCTACATTTCCCCTTCCTCTATTTACAAGTTTGAATTTCTTTTAAAACCATCATTACATGTTAGGCTCGCTGGGATTCGGTGTTTGCCCTTTGACACCATCTCCAGCAGACTGTGAAAATGACAAAGGCAAGAACAACAATCAATACATTACTAGAAACAGAGGTCAGCAAAGTTTTTACAGGGCTCATAGGGTTCAAAGACGTCAAACTTTGTACAATACCAGTCATCAAATCTGCACCAATCAGCAACGGTAACTTATTGTGAAATGTTTCAGAAATGTTGTGTTTTAACTCTTGTATTTCTAGGGGAAGATTATTATGACCAATTAAAAGTCTCTTTATCTCAGTCCAATTATGTACAGTGCTGTTAAAAGGAACAGGAGTAATACAAAATTGGGTAGTGTTCCAATCACATTTCAACAAAGCTCGGGTATTCAACACTGTTAGCTGATCTCCCAACCAAGAAACCACTTGTTCCAGATTATCCACTCATTCAGTCAAATGAGCATCTATGTCTCGTTGCTGGTGCCACAACAAATGTGATTGTTCATGCCATTGTTGCACAAATTATGCATTTTGTATACTCTGGTGTAGAGCTAATCTAGCAACAGTGGCAGTGGAAGCAATTGCTACAAGTCCTATCACCACGGTCATGACAATTCCAACCATCCTCTGACTGCGGTGGACAAGACTTGCATAACCTTGTAAATTTGAGTAACCCTAGCAGGTTCACTCCAAGTACGTGTTAAGTTTACAGGTAGCCAGGTTTCTTTTCTGGCTCTTAGTATATATAAATCAGAATGAGACTCATTCCAATTATTATTCCACCAAGTAGTATTTATACAACTTAAGAATGTACAATTGTTTGTACAGTAAACTACCCCTGTATTATTATCCCATTTAAAAATCCCTGTCAACAACAAGTAAGGCTTTCTTACACATGCAATAACATATCTAGAACTATTTCGATGCAAAGATATATGGAAAGGGTTAGCAATATTAGTAAGATTTAAGGACATGTTTCCCGTGAAAGTGAACATTGGTTTACCAGCAACTAGCAACTTCTAAATATGACCTTGTATTTGTGAGTTATTAGCCAAATGTGGCATAGGGGGTGATAGACCACCATCATGCCAAATAATAGTTTCATTGCCATCTGCAGAAATGCTGTGATTACCTTTATGCCAACGCAGGTTGACATGGCTGAATTTAGTCTGAAAATCTCCATGTACACTCCAATCGGTAACAAGGTATTTATGACTCTTCCTTTTTACTTCTAACAACAATCGTGACCCACTACTTCTACATCTAGTCCACTCTAGTTGGGAAACACCTCCGGACACATCAGGGATAGGGCATAAAGATAATGTACTTGGCAGAGTTTAATTAAGTACTGCAGTATGATTATACTTAAAACTTTGAGCCACAATAATGATAGTAAAGGCAGAGATATGACTATGGTTATAGCGAACAGCCCAAGCCTCATGAGAAAGATGCAGACAATGTGGACTACCCCCAAGATATATAGGTAACCCTTCAACCCCAAATTGACATGAACTATTTACTGTACCAATATTTAATTCAGGATCCTGGTTTAAAAAAGGTGATGGCATCCAAGCAGTATCATTAGTAAATACTGGGACTTCTCTGTCTCCCCAGGCCACACCTTGATATAAGGGTGGAAAAGGAATAGAAGCCCAGTATGTAAATTCTCCAGCTGTTACCTGACAATTTACTACACCCAGCATAGCCAGGAATAAAGTCAGTGGGATTTTGGGCTGCCCAGCTTGTTGAACAGCCCCTTCAGCTTCTTGAGTTAACTTTTTAAGTTGTCCCCATGTCGGGGGCTCTGCACATCGAGTTCCGGAGGTGAATTTTCTCTGAGCACTCAGATTTAGCTCCTGGAATTCCTTCAGGAACTCTTCGGATCGGCTCCTCTTCGCCATGGCACTGTTTCAACCGTCGAGATGGAAACCACTCGTCTCCGGCACCTGTATGGACAAGAGCATAGCCTCGGTCCCATTGTAAAACTTTTCCTTTTAAATATTTCCCTTGTAATGAAGGATAATACACCCACAGATTACTGTTTTGTGGCTTTTGTAAGGCTGTTGAAAATGTTTCACCACTGCAGACTGCTGTAATTGGCGCCAATGGTTGAGAAAATTTAAAGTAAAAAGGGCTTTCAGAATTTGATTATTTTGGGAAATCTCGTCCATCTCCCCCTTTTAGTTTTAAAAGTTGTAATTTTAAGGTAGCATTGGCTCTTTCAATAATTGCTTGACCTTGACTGTTAAATGGAATACCAGTGGAATGATGAATATGGTATAAAGAGAGGAAGGCAGCCAATTTACGAGAGCAATAAGCAGGGGCATTATCAGTTTTTAATTCAGCAGGGACTCCCATAACTGCAAAGCAAGTAAGTAAATGAGTAATAACAGAGTCAGCCTTTTCAGAAGGTAATGGCGTAGCCCACTGGAAATGTGACCACATATCAATAGTATGATGAACATATTTTAAACGACCAAAGGAAGGAACATAGTTACATCCATTTGCCAAATATGATTTTGTTGAATGGCTTGAGGATTAATACCTGGACTTAAAAAAGGTGCAATAATAGGAGCACAAGGTGACTAGGCACTGACAATAGCTCGGGCTTGTCAGCGTGTTATAGAAAATCGCCGTTGTAATCCTAAACTATTAGTATGTTGTAGTTGGTGCTCATCCTGAGCCCGTTGGACACTGACAACAAGTATAGAATCAATCTGACTATTGCCAAAAGATAAAGGTCCTGGCAAAGCTGAATGAGAACGAATATGAGTGATAAAAAAGGGGGGTAGTGCGGGAAGTAAGAGTTACAAATAATAAAGAAAATAATTTTTCTAAAGGGATTTGAGGAAATAATGGTAAAGAAGTCTGAGAAATATATTTAGTTACATATAGGCCAGTCTTGTAGAACCATAAGAATGGCAAAAAGTTCTCCTTGTTGTACTGATTCAAATGGATAGTGAGAAATTTTTGAATTGTCTGAAGTCCAGTATCCAGCCTTTCCATTGCTTGAAGCATCAGTAAAAAAAGTGGGACCTTTACCTGGGTTGTAAGAGATAGGATTATATGGCAGTAAAGAATATTGTTGCAGAAAAGCAAATAATTTATTTTGAGAAAAAGAACCAGTATACTCAGTACAAGCCACTTGTCAACCCTTATGAATTTCCAACAGAGATTCAATGTGTTGAGTAGATAATCAGATAATAATTTTTATGGGGTCAGCACCAAGCAACTGATGAGCTCGATGTCGTCCTTTAATAATTAATTTAGCCAGTTTATCAGTATATGGTTGAATTTTTTAATGGCTTTATTAGCCAAAAACAGCCACTCCAGAATATTATTATCTTGGTGTAAAACGGCCGTTGGCGAATGGGGAGTATGAAAAAGACACAACGAAAGTGGAAGATTGAGTACAATATAATCAAGGTGAATTTCACTAATTTTATTTTCTACAAATGACAATTTTTCTTTTGCAAAAGGGGATAAAGTCCCCATAGGTTGAATACAAGCACTTACAGTTCTAAGACCAGTTAATAAGTGCCATTTTCCTTTTTTTTTTTTTTTTTTTTGACGAGACAAACACAGAGGAATTCCATGCAGAAGTACTTGGTTCAATATGCCCCTCAGCCAATTGTTCCTTAACTAAATTCTTTAAAGCCTTAAGTTTTTCTTTAGATAATGGCCACTGTGCCACCCAAACAGGAGTTGTACTTTTACACTTTAATTGTAAAGTTTGAGGGTTTTGGACAGTGGCTAAGTGTTTAAAGGATTGTAGCCCATTTTGAACATCATATTTATGGCAGCTGAAGAAATATGATGAATGCTTAAAAAGGCACCAAATTGTTGTAAAATATTATGGCCCCAAAAGTTAATATTAATGGGAACAATATAAAAGAACACTTTTCCTTGTTGTCCTTCAGGTCGTACACAGCTCAGGGGCTTGACACTTTGGTAGACTATAGAAGCAGTACCTAGGCCGGATAGAGTAACTGATACTTGTTTCTTTTTCCAATGATCAGGCCATTGAGCCAAACATATAATAGATACATCTGCTCCTGTATCAACTAATCCCTCAAAAAGTATCCCATTAATTTGCAATGAACATAAAGGTTTTTGATTAGAAACTAAAGTTTCCCAGAAAACAGTTTTCCCAGTACTACCGAAACTTCCTTGACGAGACACATCTCTAGATAAGAAAGGAAAAAAAAGGCAGTAAAAGCAATTGTGCAATACGTTCCCCTGCCTCTAGGCACATAAATTGTGAGATTTGTACCATAATAAGGATTTCATCAGTAAAATCAGGATCAATAATTCCTGGGACCGCCATTAACCCCTGCATAGCGCTATTGCTTCAACCTAGTAAAAATTCTACATGTCCCTTTGGCAAAGGACCACACACTCTGGTAGCCAACTTACATATTCCTCCATTAGGAGATAAAGTATAAGGTTGGACAATAGCTAGGTCAGCAGCAGCACTCTGCTTAGTGGTAGCATAAAGCTGAGAAACTGGAGTAGGGTAAGGTGTCTTTAAGGAGGACTCGAGGTCATTCCTTGATGTTGCAAGCCACTGCTCACTGGGTACTGGGGTAGGCCTGCATTGTAGTTGTTGGGGCCCCAAGCCTGTGGGCCCCGGCTCCTGTTTCCCGAGAGGGGTGACAATACATTCCCACTTTTATCAGTTTTTGAATGGCATTCATTAGTCCAATGTCAATTCTTGCCACATCATTTACACATATCCTTTTTTCTTTTAGAGCAAAAGAGCCTAATTTTTTCAGCATTCCTTTTTAAAATGACCGGGTTTCCTACATTGATAGCATATACCTTGCTTAGAATTGCCTTTTAAAGCCTTAGAAAGTGCCCCAGCAAACAATTGAGCATTGTAAATAGCTCCTCCAACACCTCCACAAGCCCAAATGTATTCAACTAAATCAGCTTCACTAGCTTTTAGAGGAGGCAGCAATTTTTGGCACTCGGGATTAGCAGTCTCAAAAGCCACAGTATCCAAAAGAATTTTAGCAGCAGGGCCTGAACCTACAGTCTTTAATACAGCATCTTGAAGACGGGTTACTATACGGCTCAGTGACTCCTTGTAGGATCTTTACAAGAGATAAAGAAGTTTTAACCACTATTTCAACCTTAGTCCATGCTTTTATAAACAAGGTTTTAATCTGAGTGAGAGCAATATCATCTAGGCCTGCCTGAGCATTAAGAGTGACGTATTGTCCTGCACCCATAAGCTGCTCTTCAGTAGGTCCTGGGGTATTCTGGGTAGCATTTTTTTTTTAGCTTTTACTCTTGCTTCCTCCCACCACCAACTTTTTAATTGAAGCCATTGTGAACGATCAAGGACAGCCTGTCCCAACGTTTCCCAGTCAATAGGAATCATCATATGTTCTGAAGAGAAGGAATCTAGAAGGCCAAGAACAAATGGTGACTGAGGTCCATAATTAGAAATTGCAGCTTTCATTTCTTTCAAAAATTTAAATTGTAGGGCTGTAAAAGTCACATTCTGGCCACCGTTTGGGAACTGAGCATTGGGGCCGAAAGCAGCCCAAGTTATTGGGAATAAATCTAATTCCTCGAAATCATCCTTTTGCTTCGATTCCTTCTTTTCTCCTACAGGAGGAAGAGGCACAGAGAAAACGTGACCTGACATAGGCAAAGTGGTTGGAGGTGGAGGCAAAGGGAAATCCTTTTCCAAAGGAGCAGAAGGGAAGGTAACAGGGAAGGCTCATGGCGGAGAGATAGGAGAAACAGGAGCAGTGGTACCTTGCAATTTTAACAACTGTTGTAACATCTCTAAAATGCGCTGCAAATCAGAATTTCTTCAGATGAAGGAAGCATTAGCTCTTTTTCAAATTCCTTGTCCTCAACAACCGGGGCAAATATGTTCCTCTCTAGGATCATTCCTCTCTAAAGCTTTAGATGCCTCAATTCCTGTAGCAGTATTGCCGTGCTCTGAGTCAGTTTCAAGGAATTCTAATGCCTGAGTAATGGAAGTACACAATGTCCACAAAGTCAGAGACATCATTTGCCTTCTCTGATGAGCTCGACACAGGACTTTAACCACTTGTAACCATTCCTTTCGATTTAACTGCACTTTGGTTTGATATTGAAACCAATACCAATGTTGTTTAACATGGGCAAACAATCGCTTCAAAGTCTTATGTTCGTTAACTAACTTCTACTCCTATAGACATCAACAGTCCCTGGAGTAACCAAAAACATTCAGAGGCCAGAGAGGGGAATTCCCCATAATTTTCCCGTGGGTCCCCCTTTCTTTATTTACCTGCCTGGGGTGTGCCCCCTCCGGTTCCTTGCTCTCATGGAGCCACGGACCCTGCTCGCTGCGCCAGATGTTGCGGTCCGCGTGTTTCCTAAACAAAGGAATGAACACACAAGACAACACAAGACAAGACAAACACGGCGGCTGCCTCAAATGGCACACTCAGCTTTATTTTATACAGTCGTTTGTGGAATGTTGCCAAGTCACAAGACACGTTGTTGTTTTTCTGACCTTTCCCTGACATTCTGGATTTTCTAGATGTTTACACATAAACAAGACCCCAGGGTCTGCTGTTTGCAGCCGGCTCCTTTGTCCTCCCTCTTTAAAGGGAAGGAACACACTGCTTCCTTTGCAAGAGCAGGACTTATCGGGAACATCTCATTTGCAAGTACGTAGTCCTCTACACTCCCAAATATAACTTTCCAGATTACAGGAACACAGTGTTAGCCAACTCTTTCATGAAGACAAAGGTGCAATCCAGTGAGGTGAATTCACACTGAATAAAGATGTTTCTCAGAAAGCTTCTTTCTCATTTTTATTTGAGGATATTTCCTTTGTCAGCATAGGCTTCAATGCGATCCAAAATATCATTTCTGAGATTCCCCACAAACACTGGTAACAGACTGCACCATGAAACGAATGTTTAGCTCTGTGAGATGAATTCACACCTCAGAAATCAGTTTCTCAGAAAGCTTCTTTCTGGTTTTCATCTGAGGATATTTTCTTTTGCACCTTAGGCTTCTACGTGCTCCCAAATATCCTCTTGCAGATTCCACGAAAACCATGGTAGCAAACTGCATCATGAAGAGGAAGGTGTATTTCATTGGGATGGATTCACACTTCACAGAGAAGTTTCCCAGAAAGCTTTTTTCTAACATTCATTTGAGGATACTTTCTTTTTCTTCTTAGGCTTCAATGCGATAAAAAATATCCCTTTTCAGATTCCCCAGAAAGAGTGGTAACAGACTGCTCCATGAAAAGAAAATGTAACTGTGTGAGATGAATTCACACATAAGAGAACAGTTTATCACAAATCCTCTTCCTAGTTTTCATCTGAGGATATTTCCTTTTTCATCATATGCCTCAGTGCACTCCCAAATATCACTTTGCAGATTACAGGAACACAGGGTTATCAAACTCCTTCATGAAGAG
>NW_022161867.1:0-140971 GCF_008728515.1 Papio anubis
AGGCTGAGGCAGGAGAATGGCGTGAACCCGGGAGGCAGAGCTTGCAGTGAGCTGAGATCCGGCCACTGCACTCCAGCCTGGGTGACAGAGCGAGACTCCGTCTCAAAAAAAAAAAAAAAAAAAAAAAAAAAAAAAAAAAAAAATTTTAATCCATATGAAATCACCTTTGGTGTCAGTTTTGAGTTAGGGAATCTGTAATAACTTCATTGTCACAATATCATTTACTGAATAACCATTTATTCCCTACTAGATCGAGACACAACATGCATTATGAATCAAGCTCTTACACATGCAAGGGTTCAGTTCTAGGTTTGCATTTCTGCTCATTGATCAACCTGTCTATTCCTATGCCAATAATTTACTCTTTTAATGATTGTAGATAGCTTCACAGTATATTACAATATCTAATGAGGCAAGACTTCTTAGATTACTCTTCTTGGTTAAAATTGTATAATCATTCTATCAATTTATTGTTTCAGATAAACTCTACAGTTGGAAATTCTGTCCAATTTCTTCCATGTGGCAGATGATGCGATGAGTCACTGAGATCCTCCTTCAGGAAGGAAGACTTATTCCTCCAGATGCTAAGAGTGCTACCAGAGGATGGCTCTCAGCTGTGAGCCCTCAGCTGAAGACAGTTGCCTCACCTTGATTAGGTCTTCTTCCAGAAGTAGCCTGCATTTGATGACAAACCGACTGGGATGAGGGGAACACTATAAAGGCCAGCTCTCAGTCCCTATTTGATATGACTCTCAAGATTAAAGCTAGTGCAGTGCTCCCCATGGAGACAGGGGAAGGCTTCTTTGGGACTGGTTTGCAGATCACATTCCCCATCTGCGCAGCTCTGCTTCTCCCCCAACCCCTTCATGGTCCAGGAGCTCTCCCAAATACATGACCTGCAAGCTAACCTCAGGCCAGTTAGCTTTCTGGAAAACCCAGCCTGCAACATTTACTTATAAAAAAGTAAAATTGTTGGGTTTTGGATGAGATCCATTACACCTGATTATTAATTTGGCAGAAATCAACATTTTTACTATAATATATTGTCTTCCCATTGTATATTTTTCTATTTGTTTCAATTTTTCTTGTAGTCTCGAAAACAGTTTGAAGTACTCTTCACATAGGATCTGGAGTTTCTTTTTAAGTATTTTTCATTTGCCATAGATATTATTTTTCATTTGCTATTGATATTATTAGTGAGATTTAGTACTTTTTCCTCCCTATGGTGCAAAATAAATTTACAATCCCAGACTATCTTGTAGAAGAAATGACATTTATTTTGTGTGGCTTCAAAGGCCAGAAATGGTATGATAGAAACAAATTACACAAAGACACCTTTTAGTTCACTATGTGCACAACATTTCCAAGAACTAGGGTGGTCTACTTACTCCATCTCCGAGGAAGACATGAAAAAGACCATCTTCAGGGATTGAGAGTCCCATGACCCTGGAAGCACATAAGAAGGAACCAAATAATTCTTTCAGAGATGTATTAGACTAGATTCATGTGTATACTTGGACTAGATGATCTTCAAGGTTCCAAGATTCAGCAATCAGGCTGCTTGAGGAAGGTTGACTATATCATCCACATTTCTCCCTCTCACAGAGCCTTACAAACCACCCTTCCTGTTCTTCTGGCTCTGAATCATGTATTTATCTGAGGTCTTGCTAAAGCAAGAAAAATATGTTTACAAGTTATCTCATCACAGAAACATATCTTAAGTAGGGAAGTAGGATGGATTCAGGAAATCTGTGACTACTTGAAATGTGAATTAAGCTTCATTACTAGCTATGAGGACCTGGAGTGAACTCATAAAACAAAAACCAGAGAAATACAGCCTACAGAAAACAGGAACTGAAGAATATACCCATAATTTAAAGCAGTAATTGGTAAATGGCAGCCCAAAGACCCAATCCATTGTACCACCTGTTTTTTAAATAACGTTTTATTGGAATATGGTTGCACTCATTCATTTACATGTTATCTATAGCTGCTTTTGTGTTACAGGCAGAGTGGAATAGTTGTGAGAGATGCCGTATGTCCTGCAAAGCCTAAAATATTTGCTCTATGACCTTTACAAAAAAAAAAAAAAAAAAGTTGCCAACTCATTGCTTGGAAGCAAAGTGACCTAAATAATCCAGTGGTTAAGGTTAAGATATGAACTTTAGAGTCAGACTAAGCTTTGAGTTTTGATTCTATTATTTTGTCATTGTATGACCTTAAACAATAAACAAGTCATTTTCAAGCCCCAATTATCTCCTTTATTAACTTGGTGGGACTGGTGATAACCATAGTGTTTTTGACTGCTTAAATAGGATAGCATTTGTGTGAGGTTCCAACCCGACCTAGGATCCAAGGGCAGAAGGTGGATGGGCGGCGGGTAGTTGAAAGAACACTTGGGGGACCATAGGCAGGTGGGACATGGCTTTTTTATGCACCTCCTCTCACAGTGTCAGTGATACATTTATACACCTCACAGACAATAGTGGCTCAGAACCAAGTGATGAGCCCACCATAGCATGGTTACATAACTGATTATATAATGCACAGGACTGTGCACCTGCACTCCAATCTTGCTGTGTCATCCTGCACTGGACGTCTACCTCGACCTGCTCTTGACTGCCATGCAACCATCTTCCTTACACTCCACCCGCTAGGCTAAGGGGGTCTTCTTGGTGGGGAAACGTGCCCACAGCAACAATACAGGGAGCAACAACCTGCTACTTATATTCCTGCTATGCTGCCTGTGATTATCAGGGCCCAATGTAGACCAGAGCCCAGGAATGCCCGCCATCTCTGAAGGGGGTCTGTCAGTAAGGTTCTCAACTGCTTTAATCTCCTGTGACATCCCCTGCAAGGCTGCTGTTATGTTTTGTTGATTGTTAGGAATAAATGTGCAACATTGTGTCCTATAAGGGCACAGGTGCCACCTCGGGCAGCCGTTACTATATCTAAGTCCATCCAGTTTTGCAGCACCACCTTTCTAGTTTGATCAACCTAATTGGTTAACAGGAGGAGGGTGACTTGGGTGTAATTCAGGGCCTAAGCTGTGTGCCCTGTGCGTTCCTACAGTGATGACACCTGCTCCAGGGATAGTCAAAGCTAAGGGTAGAGCCACCAAGGGGCCCGCCACACTCAGAAAAACTGGGAACGTAGTGCCACCTGGTCATGAGCAATGTGGGAAGCACAGTGGCAGGCACATAAGGCCACCCCCAGGTACAGTGGTCAGTCCAGTTCACTGACAAATATGGCTACCCTGTGTCTCCACAGATCCATAAACTCCCAAGGGGCACAAAGTCCATTGGGGCCTGGCCTTAATGAGGCCACCTATTCCACCACACCTTTGGTGTGGTGACATATGTTATATTTGTGCAGGCTATGGTGGGCAACCACCCCACGGTTCACTACCCCAATGTTGCTCTACACATCATGGTACCTGTGGTGGGAGCACCATGTGTTCTCCCACTAGCCAGCCCCATCCATCATAGATTCTGCCAGGAGGCAGGCATGCATTGGGTTTTGCAGCACCCCCATCCAAAGCTTGCTGTATTGCATTCCAGGCATCACCCATGGAACCCCAAGTATCCTATGTTCAGTTCTCCATCGAAGCTGAGTGTATGTGCTACAGCAAGCTGTCTGCAGCTGCTGCTGGAAGGATGGTACAGATCCAACAATTGGAAATATTAATCACCTCAGTGTAGATGTGGGCCCATTCCACAATATTGTTGGAGCATGTCAACCTATAGTCAAAATGACAAAGCAGGCACAGGTACTAACGGGGTAAATCATTCCCCTCAATCAAAATAACAGGTTAACCGTTTGTCTCTGGATAGCAGTGCAGCTGCCAGGGGCTTCTGCCCTGGATGATGGTACCACACCTTTTCACCTCCCCATGGTTCCTTTGGGTCCTGTATCCATACTAAAGTTACTGGGGAGCTCATAATAAGTCGCACAGGCAGTACATAAGTCCTCTGGAGGAGGGTTCCTTCCTTGGCCATTCCCCTACAAACAGTCAATCATGGAGGCCATACATTAAATACCCAAGGAGTGACATGTGAATCATACTGTAGGCCCTCTCCCCAGGGGGCTATGATGGCCAACCACCTGCAATGGGTGGCTTAGAGGGTCTATGGGCAAAGCCAGGTTTTTTGTTCCCCTACCTTTAGGGGCATTAGGGCAGGCAACAACTGATTACCATTCATCCCCATACCTGGTCAGAGGAGGTCATCCTTGGTGTGTATCTGTAACTGAATGGTGGCAGCAGCCCAGTGCAGCAGTTCCTCCACCAGGGCTGGGCTGCCTTTTCGTGGCTACTCGTTCAAGGTCTGAAGCACCAAGTCCAGGCTTGAACTCCAGCCCCATAAAGATGGGGGAGTAACATGCAAGGGTAACCCACTTTTCAAGAGTCCGTCATATCATTCAATCACGCCAGCAGCCTGTGGGTTATGTGGAACAAGAAACTCCCATTTTATGTCCATCTGCCATGCCCACTGTTGTATCTACTGTCCAGTGAAATTTGTTCACCTATCACTTTCAACAGCCAAGGGGCAATCGTATAGAGCACACAAGTGTTGCAGGACCTGAATGGTTATGTTGTTGGTTGGCCAACCTACAAGGGTAGGCGAACTATGGCCAGTGGCCATGTCTACAGCTGTAAGCACATATACGTATCCCTGCGATTTTGGCAGCGGCCCAATATAATCTATCTGCCATCTGGTCAAGGGCGTCCACCCTATCATCCCTCATTGCAGCTGCTTCTGTCTGGTTTGTGCCTGTGCGCACGCTAGGCACTGACGACAGGCCTCCCAAATATCCTGTGTAAGCAAGGACAGACCTCAGTGTTTATTGACCTGTTACATCAGTTTACCCTCTGTGTGGCCCAATTTCCAGTGTAGCCATAGGGTTGCATCTTGTGTTGGTGCCAACTGAAACCATCAGAACCTGGCCAAGGCATCTGCCTCGTCATTGCCAAGGACAGCCAAAGGGACATGACCTGACACATGATAAAGAGTCACATCCTTTTGGTGGCCCATTTCCCATAGGTCTTGCCATATGGCTTGGCCCCAAATGGGTGGACAGCCAACCAACCAATTCTGTGACTTCCAGGTAGTTAACCACAATGTTAGGCCTTGATAAACTACATAGCTATTGGTGCAGATTACCATAGGTGTCTCCTCCTGGTGATCACCATCCACATTGCTCTGAGTTCAGCCCATTGACTACTTTGTCCACACCCGGTGTCAAACCATATGGTATCAGTACTAGGCAGGACCAAGACAGCAGTCCAGGCAGCAGTGGCACCCCAGCTAGACCCATCCATACACCATACCCCACCAGGAATGGGGGGTGCCCTTCCTTAAATGGTGATGGCTCAAGGTCCAGGGGTGCCTCAGGCCGATCCATGGCCTTATCTTGTATTAGGACCACAGGTCTCAAGACTTCTTGTAATTCTGTTGCTAAGAAGCTTGTACTCAGGGTTAACATAACTCCACTATTCTAAGTAGGCACTCCATTTTGCCAAAGTGGGTGTCTGTGCCACCCCAGTCCAGGGAATTGTTCACCATGAACGTATCCACCCTGCTATTGGTTAAGTTGTCTGCATGACGACCGTAGCCCATCCTGTCACACTCTCACAAGCCTGAAGGGCAGCATATGCAGCTGCTAATTACTTCTCTATTAATGAATACTGGAGCTCAGCTCTCTTCCAAAGTCGAGACCAAAAGCCTACTGGTGTTCTAAAGGGCTCCACACACGGCCCTAAACCCCAGCCAAAATCATCTGTTGTCACATTCACATCACATTTACATGGGTGCCCCTGGTCAATCACATGTAGGGCCTGTGCTTGCTGAATAGCCCGCTTGGCTAACAGAAAGTCTGTCTCAACCTCATCATCCCAATCCCAGGTAGCCCCCATTTTTGTCAACTAGTACAATGGTTTTATCATTTGAGCCAAATGGGGCACAAATACCCTAGGAGGCCCACAAAGGTCTGCAGCTGCCTCACCGTGCTGGGCTGGGGATATGCCTGAATTTTGTCTGTGATGGCCGCTGGTATGGTTTTCATCTTACCCAACCAGATAACTCCCAAGAATTGTCAGACACTCCAGGCCATTGGACCTCGGATTCGTTGACGGCCCAACGCATGCTGCCAAATGTTGCAAGAGGGGCACTGCCCTTTCTAAATCTGCAAGATAATCGGAGGTTATCATAATATTATCAATCTAACGGAATAGGCAGATCCCCTTTGGACATTTCCAGGCAGCTGAATCCTTGTCAATGAGACCATAACATATGGTGGGGTTATGTACATAGCCCTGTGGCAACACTGTGAAAGTCCATTGTCACCCTTCCTATGTGAAGGCAAACTGTTCCTGGCTATCTGAAGTGATGTCAATTGAAAAGAATGCATTAGCCAAGTCTACCACATAGTAGTACTGTCCCAATTCCATCATCAAGCAGTTCATCAAATCCGTCATAAACAGGACAGATGCATGTAAAGGGAGCATTACTTTATTTAGTGCTCAATAATCTGCTGTCATCCACCAAGTACCATCAGGCTTTCTAACTGGCCATACCAGAGAATTGTAGGGGCTGTGGGTGGCACACAGTTTCTGCACCTCCTCTAGCTTTTTAATAGTCTCAGTTATCTCTGTATGCCCCGCTGGTAAGTGGTATTGATGGGTGGAGGTAACCCATCAGGGTTGTGACAAAACCTGGGGCCAGTGATGTTTATGTCCCCATGGTACTGGCTTTACTACGTGTACTCAGAGTCTGAATTTTCCAGTCATGGTGTGTAAATCTGGACCATCCTAGCAGCATGGCTGCCACCAAGTATCATAACCCACACTGGGGCAACATAGCTGACGTGGGATCATCATGGGCTGAGGACTCACTAAGACAAGAAAAAATAAAAGGAATGCAGATGGAAAAAAAACAAACTGTTTCTATTCACAGATAACATGATTGCTATATAGAAAGTCCCACAGTAGTGATTTTTTAAAAACAAAAACTTCCTGTAACTAATAAATGAATAAAGCAAAGTGTCAGTATACAAGGTCACATGCAAAAATTTATTTTATTTCTCTATATAGGCAATGAACAATAATTGAAAACAAATAAAAAACACCATTTGCAATAATTTCTTTTAAAACTAAAATATTTAGGTATAAATATAATAAAACATATGCCAGATATGTAAGCTGAAAACTACAAAATGCTAATGAAATAAATTTTAAAAGAATAGGGAGACATTTCATGTATATAAAGTAGAAGATTCCAGTTGTCCTACTGATTTAATGCAATTGCAATAAAATCCCAGAAAGATTTTTGTTATAGACAAACTGATTCTAAAATTTATATGGAAAGGCAAAGGAACTGGAATATGGAAAGACAAAGGAACTATTTCTTCAAAATAATTTTGAAGAAAAGAGAAGATCTGGATAAATCATCCTACCCAGTTATAAGATTTACTTAAATCTGCAGTCATCAGGACCATTTGTAATGATGGAGAAATAGACATACAGATAAACTGAACAGGTAGAGAATTCAGAAATGTGGCTAATTGATTTTTGAGACAGGTGCAAAGATAATTCAATGGTTAAAGTTTGTTCTTTCCAACAATTGGTACTGAAACAATTCAACATTCATATGCAAAATCCTTTGACCTATCCCTCACACCATATACAAAAATTACTCAAAATTGATACAGATGTAAATATAAAACCATGAGGCATGCAGAAAAAAAATAGGAGAAAATTTCTAGGCCAAAATTCATGGATATGATGCCAAAAGGCATGATTCATTACAAAAATGGATAAATTAGACTTCATCAAATTTTTAGAAATGTGTTCTGCAAAAGACACTAAGATAATGAAAAAGACAAGCTACAGACAGGAGAAAATATTTTTAAATACAAAAGCTACAAAGGACTTGTACCCAGAATGTATACAGGACTCTTAAAACTGGACGGTAAGAATACAAACAACAGAATGGGTTCAGCAGCTCATGCCTGTAATTCAAGCACTTTGGGAGGCAAAGGCAGGAGGATCTCTTGAGTCTAGGAGTTTGAGACCAGCCTGGGCAACATAGTGAGACTCTGTCTGTAGTCTCAGGATACAAAATCAATGTGTAAAAATCACAAGCATTCCTATACACCAATAACAGACAAACAGAGAGCCAAATCATGAGTGAACTCCCATTCACAATTGCTACAAAGACAATAAAATACCTAGGAATCCAACTTACAAGGAATGTTAAAGACCTCTTCAAGGAGAACTACAAACCACTGCTCAAGGAAATAAGAGAGGACACAAACAAATGGAAAAACATTCCACGCTCATGGATAGGAAGAATCAATATTGTGAAAATAGCTGTACTGCCCAAAGTAATTTATAGATTCATTGCTATCCCCATCAAGATATCATTGACTTTCTTCACAGAATTGGAAAAATCTACTTTAAATTTCATATGGAACCAAAAAAGAGCTCGCATAGCTAAGACAATCCTAAGTAAAAAGAACAAAGCTGGAGGCATCATGTTACCTGATTTCAAACTATACTACAAATCTACGGTAACTAAAACAGCATGGTACAGGTACCAAAACAGATATATAGACCAATGGAAGAGAAAAGAGTCCTCAGAAATAACACCACACATCTACAACCATCTGATCTTTGACAAACCTGACAAAAACAAGCAATGGGAAAAGGATTCCCTATTTAATAAATGGTGTTTGGAAAACTGGCTAGCTATATGCAGAAAGCTGAAACTGGATCCCTTCCTTACACCTTATACAAAAATTAACTCAAAATGGATTAAAGACTTAAATGTAAGACCTAAAACCATAAGAACCTTAGAAGAAAACCTAAGCAATACCATTCAGGACATAGGCATGGGCAAAGACTTAATGACTAAAACACCAAAAGCAATGCCAGCAAAAGCCAAAATAGACAAGTGGGATCTAATTAAACTAAAGAGTTTCTGCACAGCAAAAGAAACTACCATCAGAGTCAACAGGCAACCTACAGAATGGGAGAAAATGTTTGCAATCTATCCATCTGACAAAGGGTTAATACCCAGAATCTACAAAGAACTTAAACAAATTTACAAGAAAAAAACAACCCCATCACAAAGTGGGCAAAAGTTATGAACAGACACTTCTCAAAGGAAGACATTTATGCAGCCAACAAACATATGAAAAAAAGCTCATCATCACTGGTCATTAGAGAAATGCAAATCAAAACCACAATGAGATATCATCTTGGACACAGGGAGGGGAACTTCACACACTGGAGCCTGCTGTAGGGTGGGGGGCTAGAGAAGGGATAGCATTAGGAGAAATACCTAATGTAGGTGACAGGTTGATGGATGCAGCAAACCACCATGGCACATGTATACCTATGTAACAAAACTGCACATTCTGCACATGTACCCCAGAACTTAAAGTATAATAAGAAATTTTTTTAAAAAATTAGCCAGGCATGGTGACACACACCTGTACTGCCAGCTCCATGGGAGGCTGAGGTGGGAAAATCACTTGACCCCAAGAAGGCGAGTTTGAGGCTGCAGTGAGCCATAATGGCACCACTGCACTCCAGCCTGGGCAATAACACAAGACCTTGTCTCAACAACAAAAATAAAAAGAATACAAACAACAAAATTTAACTATAGGCAAAAGAACTAAATGGACACTTCAACAAAAGAAATACATGGATGACAAGCACATGAAAATATGTTCAACATCATTAAGGAATTGTATATTTAAACCATATGAAATACTATCATACTACTATAATACATCTATTAAAATGATTCAAAAATTCCTAACAATGCCAAGTGCTGGAAAAGATTCACAGCAACCGGAATGGAACTCTGACACATTAATAATGGAAATGCAAAATGATATACCTACTCTGGAAAACAATTTGCTGTTTCTTACAAAGTTGAACATATTTCTCACATGACTTGGAAATAATGCTCCAATGTATTTAGCCTAGAGAAATGGAAAGTTATGTTCACACAAAAACCTGTTCACACGAATGTTTATAGCAGCTCCATTTGTGGAATCAACCCAACTGCCTTTCAGTGGGTGAATGGACAAACAAACTGTGGTACATCTACTCAGCAGCGAAAAGGCATGAACTATTGAAATGTACAACTTAGATGACTCTCAAAGGTATCATGCTAAGTAAAAGAAACCAGTCTCAAAAGGTTATATACTCCATTGTTCCATTTCTGTGACTTTCAGGAAAATGTAAAACTGTAGTGGAGAATACTGTGGTGGTTGCCAGGGTCTAGAGATGGAAGAAGTGATTGAAAGTGGAAGCTTTATGGGGTGATGAAACTGCTCTGTGTCCTGATTGTGATGGTCGTTACACAATCTATACATTTACTGTGTGTTTTAGTTAAAAAAAATAAAATTAATTTTTAACGTATTCAATATATTCCAGAAATACTTACGTGCCCTCTCTCTTTGAGAAATTAATTGGGATTCCAGCCCTCAAAGTGCTGAAAAACAACAGACAAGAGACAAGAAAATAAATAATCCCAATATACTGTGTTTGCCTGCATGGCAAGAAGCTGTGAAAATATGTGGCAGGAGAGTCTGACTCTACCTTGAGCATGGTTTGGGCAGAGAGTGCACCCTAGAGAAAGTGACTGGAAAATTGAGTAGTAGTTTTCTAGTTTGGAGAAGCAAGCAAGTGAAACGTATTAGAAGATGTTCCAAATAAAAATGCAAGATAAGGAAACTGAGGCTTGGAGAAGCTGAGCAGCTTGCTCAAGATTCTGTACATCTGAAATTGTTCTAAAATAAAAAGTTTATTTTAAAAAAAAAAAAGTGTGAGTCAGAGAAACGAACCAACAGCCTACAGCTGAGAGCCATGGAATTATTCCCAGACCTCAATCCTTAGGATTGAGGAATAGTTGACATTTGCCCAGCTGGATTTCAGAATTGCTATTTCTGAAATACCAGTAACTTCTTTATGTCTCCTATTTTCCCTCCTTTTGAATAAGAATGACTATAGCAGTTCTCCTATGTTTGTCCTGCCATTGTATGTTGGGTGTGGAGAGCAAGTAGTAATTTGTTTCTGTAGTTTCATAGGCGAAGAACTGTCGTTGAGGGGCTGTATTTAAGGAATGACATCTGAGAAGCCTCATTTTCTCCTATATCTGATTAGATAACAAGATTCTGAATTTCAAGGTCACACTTTAATGGGATGAAACTTCGGAGGAGTCATGATCAGGAATGAATGTATTTTGCTTGTGGGAATGATGTGAATCATTAGAGGCCAGAGACAAGACTATATAGTCCACCTCCATGATGCCCCCAAGGAACCCACATTTTGTTATTCATACTCTTCTGTAGTCCTCTTCACACTGTACCAGTGTTGATATATATAGTATGCTACCTCCAAGATAGAAGACATAACTTCCATCTTGGGCACTCTTTTGCTCACTCTGGAGGAAGCCAGCGCTGTTCTGTGTGAGCAGCCACTGGAGAGGCTAGCATGGCAAGGAACTAAAGCCTCCACCAACAACCATGTTCATGATTTTGGATGTAGACCCTCCAACCCAACTGAGTTTCAGATGACTGCATCCCTGGATGTCATCTTAACTGCAGCACTATGAGTTCCTGTCATGATAACCTAAACAACTCACTTCCTTTTTCCTGGCTCATTGAAACTGCGAGATAATAAATGTTTGTTTTTTCAGGCTGCTACGTTTGGGGTCATTTGTTACAAAAATAGATAATTAAAACACTCACTCTCTATTGCAATCTAAACTCAGCCCTTTGCAAGCAACTCTGAGACTAAGGTGAGCAACTAAGTGCAAGGAAGAAGAGAAAGCTGAGTCAATAACAAATTAGCTGGGAACAGGTAAGGAAGGTAGCAAGGTTACACTTAAAGAGAGACTTTCAGCAAATCGTGGATAAGGATCAATCTGTCTGAAGACTCATAATACAAACCTTGTTATAAATTAGGAGCCAGAGAATTCCAAACTATTTTCCAGAGCTAAAGAGTCCAGTAGAAGGTAGCAGGTAAATTAAATGTAAATAAACGGATACCTCTCCAGTTCTCAAGCTCTAGGCTAATTGAAAACAGCAATAAATTTTTGAGAATAGGATCTTCATCACTGTCAGGGTGAAAACGGAATTCAATTCAAGCCAACAAATATTTAGTGGTCACCGTTTCTGCTGCAGAGGAAGTGCCTGGTGCACTAAGACAGAAATTGGATCATGAGTGGTGTTGCTGAAGAGCATTTCATCACGCCGCGGAACTGCCCCTCACATTGACAATAAAAGTTAGCACCTGGGCACATATACCTGATCACTATAGTCAGGATTAAAAAGATAGAAGTAGGACAAAAAGAGGACAGACAATGGGGGAAGCCAGAATTCAGAAGACCTCAGAGAAAACAGAGACAGAAAGATGCTTCCTATAAAGATGTAGTGCAAGGAAAACCATCAAGATCCTTGAAACAGTGTTTAGGGTTGACTCTAGTGTCTCCAAGAGAAAAAGGTAATAGTTTTATCATCACCATCATCATCATCATCACCGCCACCACCATGATCATCATCACCGCAAATGTTAAATATTCATCTATGTTCTACCAGGCGTTGCTCTAAATGGGTTTCATGAATTAATTTATTTAATCCTCACAATAACCCTATGAGATTAGCTGCAATTATTTTCCTCATTTAAAAATCACTGAAGCATAAAGGCTAAGAAAATGTGTCGAAATCACGGAGCTGCTAAATGGCAGCACTAGGATTCAAATCCAAGCTTTCTAACCCCACAACTGACGCTATGTTGCCTCTCAGCGTGTCAATGTGGGCCACTGGCCTGTGTCCCTGACCACCTGCCCGTCAGAGTGTGAGCTTACATTTTCACCAGAGAAAGCCAAAAGCGAAAGAGTAAAATGGGAAGCAAAAGCCGTGGATCTGTGTTTTCTGCTCGGCAATTCTGAGTGAGATACGTGTGAAGTCCCATTTTAAAAATGCCTCTGAGGTCAGCCATGCATGGCCGGCTGCCACAGGACACCCCTGTCCCACTGGCATCTAAAGTTCGCCCCTCCCCATCCTGGGACTCCAGTGAAAAGAAATCTCTTAGAGTGCACCCTTTTCTCAGGCCTCACTGGGAGACCTGCCATTTGAACTCTGTCCAGACACCCAGGCTTGCCAAGCTGTTCAGACCAATGGCTTTCAGATTGCAATACTTAAGAATTAAAGAATCTTTACTTTTTAAGCTCCATCCCATGCAGGATATCTTGAATAAATAACGCTATAATAATACATATAAGAGAATTGATCATAAAGCAAACTTTATACCTGCATGTATAAACTGATACTAAGAAAAGCTGAAATATAATTACTACTAATAATAAAATAAGTAAAACACAGAATAGGTAACCTGGAAATGTAATAACATACATATATATATATATAAAATCACTCCGCGGAACTGCCCCTCACATTGGTAATAAAAGTTAGCACCTGGGCACATATATATATATATATTTGATCTTTTGGCTTCTTGTTTAGGTGATGGTAAAAAGAAATGTTTTTAAATTCTCTTATGTTGGTTATACATTTGTTCTAGTGACCTTAAGGAAGCCTGAAATCGTGCTTCTTTTATCATCGTCTCCTCAATGCTCCAAGTATATGCTGCAGTGCATCTTTACCTCTGTAATTTCATATGTCACCTGTTTGTCTCTTGCGTCAGCCCCCCTCTTAGGTCAGGGGTGGGTAAATATTGTGGGCTTTGTGGTTCATGTCCTCTCTGCCCCAAGTATTCAACTTGGCTGTTGTTACTCCAAAGCAGCCACAGACAATACATAAAAGAGTAAGCTTGACTGTGTTCCTGTAATACTTTATTTATAAACATTGAAATTTGAATTTCATGTAATTTTCAGATGTTAGGAAATATTATTCTTTTGTGGTTTTGCTCAACCATTTAAAAATGTAAAAGCCCTTCTTAGCTCATAGTTATACAAAAACAGGAAGGGTATGGGACTCGTCTCATGGGCCATACCCTGCTGCCTGCTGACCCTTGCCTTAGACTCTAAGCTGTTTACAGGCTGGAAAAGGGTCTCATTCATCCTGGCACCTTCAGTGCCAAATGTAGTGTCTGTGTCAGAGCAGGAGCTCAATATTCATATCTTAAATAGCAGAATAAAGTAGGTTATAATTCTCCTTTGTGAAGACCTGGGTGTAGATCGCTTAGTTCTTTGCCAATTTAGTTTTTTTTTTTTTTTTAATTCCTATGTTTCTAATTATTGCACCCTAACTTCCACCTCATTTTTGTTATACAGCTTATACCAACATTTGTTTCTTGCCTTTGTAATTGGCTTCTGGTTCATCTTCCTGTTTATTTGCAGAGAATACTTGCTGCTGTACTTCAACTTAGTGTCATTCAGTTTGGACCTAGTGGCTGTATTCTTATGGCCACCTGTGCAGATGTTCTCAGGTAATCTTGTTTTCAAAGATGCATGTGTGTATAATTGGATATTTTAGCCTGGTGGTTCCAGGTCTTAGGGGCCCACCATGAGCAGTGGGAGGTGCTGTCACTCTCCTTACATGAACTGATGTCCTTAAACTTATATGGGGTGAGAAGACCAGATACAGACAGGTCAGGTAAAGACGTGATTGCAGGGAGAGGCAATGGAGCTTGAGAAGGTGAATTGTAAGAACTGACTATCTGTACATTGTGATGCTCAAGCAACCTGCACCCTGTGTGCTGGAAAAGGAGCACATTCACAGGAATGATGTAGATCAGTAGCCCCAGGGAACATGGTACCATTCCAGGGGCACCAACATCACATCTTGACAGATTTTCAGCCTCACCAGCGTTGATGCTTTTGACATGCAGACAGGGAAATGGGAGCAAAACTTCAGCTCATAACAGCTACTCTCCACATTGAGGCCCAAGTCTACAGAGCTCTAGCTTGGCTGGCAGAGCAACAGGCAATGACCATAGTTCATCAGCACACTCATGGGAGACATGTAAGCGTTCCCAGGAATACTCAGGGTCAGAGTCTCAGTAACACTTAGTTTCCTAAGTATATATGATCACCAATGTGCATGATTGTGAGCTGTCAGAATATCAACCATAGCACTTGCCTGGTAATACAGTAGCTACTCCATCAACATTTGTTGGCAGAGTCACTGAATTCCATCTATGGGCTAGTATTTTGTCTGTTTAATTTATATTGTATCCACCACTAAAACCATGCCTGGCATAACAATGGTACTCAATAAGCATTTGGTGAATGAATTAAAGTCAAGTTTGTGCTTTTCCAGTTTATTTTATTGTTTTCTATAAATGTGACTTATTGAGAATACTTTTTAAAGATGTAAGTAAATTAACAAATCAAGGGAAAAATATTTTTTCCTATTTCCTGATTTATACTTGAAAACATGTGATCACTCTTCCTAATGTCATGCCTATGATCCACTTTCCTTTGAACCTGCAGCTACCATTATCCCCTTGTACAGGAGCTTATAAATTAGACCAGCCTGCTGTGGATAACAGTGCTGACGATGTTTGAATATCCATTTAATAGCAACTAGTGCTGGCATTTTCTTAATGTGTTTTCTCTTGTAATTCTGACAGCTTTATGAATGCTCCAGTAACTTTCAGCTAAATCATCGCAGAGTTTCAATTTCCATCTTTAAGCCCCACAGATAGATTCGTAACCATATTATGCTAATAAATAACTGCATTTTGGGTGGATGGTGGAAAATGATCTAAACGAATGTACAAGATAATAATACAGGTCCTTAAGCCTGAGCCGGGCCTCGTTCACTTATTTCCCCTTCAGTGATCAAAGGCATATTAACCAATTAAAAATAAAATTGGTAAATGGTGCTGACATGATTTCATTCTAGCTGTTTACTCTAGAAAGGAGAACATTTCCGGTGAGTCACTGCTCTCCAGGCAGCCTACTACCGTCGAAAGCATCCGGGGAGAGTGGCAGGAATATGTGGGCGGCTGTGTTTCTCAGTGACAGAAAGAAAAAAGGGACTCTCTGCAGTTATTGTTTAGGGAGCTGACTTCACATTTATGGCCCTGGCTACCCTATGTCTTAATATCTCCCTTAAAAAAAAAAAAAAAGAACTCTGACCCTTGTGGGTGCCTTGAAGTATTCTTAAAAAATTATTAGATGTGTATTATTTACTAGGCTGCCTTCCGTTTATTTTAGAGACACTTGCTTTAAAATGCACTTTTTTATTCCACAGCACTTCAGTGTTTTGGAGCTCTCAGCGTCTCAAATGTCCAATGGGATCAACTCGAGGTTTTCTATTTTTAAGGGATAAAACAACAACAACGACAAGAAGAAACAACAAAGCTTGTTATGAACAACAAAATGTCACATGGATGACTTTCATGAGGATCTTGGATTCCCAGCCTCAGAGTCTATCAGGAAAGCTTTTGACAGGGTTTCAGAATATACTGTGCTTAGTAAAATGAATTTAATCTATCCATCCAGTAAATTACATAACCTCTTTTGTTCCAAGTGCAGTTTACTTACAGAGACTTGCTACACCCTCCAGTCTCCTCACACTGAATCTAGTCAAACCCTGCTCTGCTGTTTAAAACGCCACCAGTCCATCAACAAAGATTTATTGAACCTCCAGGGGCACATTCTCGTGCCAGCAAAGAATGCATCTTCAGCGTTGTGGATTGAATAGTGGCCCCTCAAATGATGTTCCTGTTTCCTAATCCCTGGAACCTGTGAATGTGACCTTATTTGGACAAATAAGGTCCAAATTGAATTAAGCTAAGGAGATTGAATTAAGCTAAGGAGCTCAGAAATCATCCTGGACTTAACGTGGGCTCTAAATCCAGTGGCAGGTGTCCTTATAAGAAAAAAGGCAGAGGGAGAGTTCAGACACTGAGACACGCAGGTCAGACAGCCACGTAGACATGGAGGCAGAGATTAGGATTATGCAGTCTTCAGCCAAGGAATGCCTGGAACTACTGGGAACTTAAAGAGACAAGGAAGGATTCTTCCTTGAAGGACTTCAGAGAGAAGAGTGTGGTGCAGAAACACCTGGATTTCACCTTCGATCTCCAAAACTGTGAGAAAAGAAATTTCTGTTGTTTTAAGCCACAGATTTGTTACATCAGCTCTAGGGAATGAAAGCCATCAGGTACCAAGTTCAACACCTCATGCTTGGAGACATGTCTGAGATTTGACTCTCCTGGGTTTATTGAAATATTTTTTGTTTTGAAAATCAACTCTCCAACTCCAACAACCGTCACCCTACCATGCCCTGCCAAAAAGGAAAAAAAAAAAAATCTATTCTTACATTGACTTTAATCATACTAACACATAATGTTACCAAGAGAATTACTGGTAATTTACTGCTGATAATTAAATTGATTAATTGTTCCTCTTACTCTTGGGTGTTCCTTCTTGTCTTCTTATTTAGAATGAAAAAGATCCAGTTGTCATAATAGTTCCAATTGCTCTTTGAAAGAGAGGGAAGAGCTAGAATGATGAAATAAAAGAGGACAAAAGACTAACTTTGGCCTGGTCCTGGCCTTAACTATTTGAGTTTCCATGAATATATTTTTGAAACTTGGTGATTTCTATATATTTCCACATATGTCTTGTCACCCACACATTTCATTGTTTCTAAACAGACTTCATAAGGAAAGAAGTGAGATTTCCACCTCTGGGACCCTGAGTAATTAAAGTCCTCTTCTCAAGGATATGTTATTGCCAAAAATCAAAGCCCAGAAGTCATGTTTCTGGGCTGGAATGGAGAAATTGCCTCATCAATGACCTATTGACAATTGATTAACAAACTGAGGTGGTTTCTAGGCCCAAAAAGAAACCCAGAATACTGTATAACTAAAAACAACTAAACCACAACTTCTAAACCACTCAATTAGATTTCCAACTGTTATTCTTGACTTCATTAACAAAACAAAACAAAATATTAGCTATAAACAAGGCTCTGCTCAGCCTACACTCTTTGGACAAGACCATGTAACATTCCCCAAGCATGCCCCATGTTCTTGGCCTCCTCACCTTTACTCTCCCAGTTACTCTCACCAGGAACACTCCCCCTACTTACCCTACATCTGCCCCTCAGTTCCTTTCCCCACTGAGACCTCCTTTCCATCCCTTAGCTCTTGTTTTGTGTCCCCTTCCTTTTTTGGACCCTGTGGGCCTTTTTGGCTCCTCTGATCATCCTCAAACACTGGGATTCCTTGGGGGCTTAAGGCTAGAGAGTGGAGCAGGGGCAGTCTCTTACTCACACCCCATGTTAGGGGCAAGAGAAATAGCTGTGGAGTAAAACAAAGACAAACAAAGACACTGAGCTATCCGCACAGGGAGGACGTGAACCTGGACCCCTTTTCCCTCATCCACACTTTGGGGAGGATACTGAATAAAACATTTGACCATCTCTGATTTCCTTTGCAAAGAAAATAGTGTGGGCCAGCCTGGGGTCTCCTCTAAAGTCCTTTTCCATTTGGAGCAAGGATTGTGTTTTGTTTGCCTTTGTTCCTCTATTTCTTATTCTTACATGAGATACACAGTAAACACTAATAAACGTGTGGGAATACTGAACTAACCTTTCCAGGCCACAGGAATTCCTATATAGAAGCACAGAATGACTTTTTGATACCTCAGCTGTCTTTAATATCCACTCCCCCAAAAATGTCCCCGTCAAGTTGTCAAATCCTGCAGTCTCCCTCAGGACACCCTTGATCTCTCATCTTTTCATTTCTATTCACACTGCCACCATCCTTTTCCTCCCAAGATGTTATGTTGATGGTTTTCCTGGTCTAGAAGGTGTGATTTAGCTTCCTAAAGCATAATTTGTTGTCACATTCACTCATCTGTCTACTAAAGATAGACTCCAGTGGTTCCTACCAGACCAAGTCAACCCAAAGCCCCTTGCCTGTTGGCTAAGGCCTTCCATAGACTTGCCTTGGCCAATTGTTTCAGACTTTTTACTCACTATTCTTTTTCAGAAACCCCAGGCCCTAACCAAACGGAACATTGTTCACTTCCTGAACATGCCAGAAGCTTCCCATCTCCCTACCTCTGCTCCAGCTGACTCACTGCCCAGTCCTCACCTCCCCTTTCTGGCCACAGGGCCCACCTGTCCTTCAAGGCCAACCACAGGGCTGTCTCTACCTTGAGACCTCCCCAGATGCTGCAGCCAAGGAAGATTTTCTGATCCTTTCATATGTTCTGGATAGCATCTAGACAACTTTTAATTTTCTTATATGGGGGTTGTCTGATCCTATTTAAAAGCCATTCTCTGGGCTGGGCCCGCCCAAGCCCAGGCACTGTGTAAGCCATGGCTTGTCTCCTCACTTCACTTGACCTTGTTCCCAACAGCTCCACTCCAAGGCCCCAGGCAAGGTATGTGCTCAGTGAAAACTCACTGAATGAAAGAATACATTAAAGTGTAAGTCATACATCTGCTCCTGCACAAAACAGCTTTGATGATCGGCGAAGGAATAGACTCTATACCAAAAAAAGTTAATGACTAGTCCTAAAGGATAGCACCATCACTTGTGCCTTCCCCCTGCCCTCTCCTTGCCCTGGCAGAAAGGACCATGTGGGAGTCCAGAGGACCTTCCCCAGTCATGGCTCCAGGCCTTGGGGGCTTCCCTGCACCACGACAGGGTGCTGAATATCACACTTCAAAAGTCACAATGCATCCTCCCCTGCAACCACTGCCAGCCTTTCATGCTCACCCTTGTTGTAGCAGAGGACAGAGCAAGGCAAGGGCATCGGGGAGGAAGGCAGGATCTGCTAACAAAGGAGGTCAAACGACCGACCTCAGAGCACGTGTGGTGAGCCCCAGGGGTGGCAAACCCAGCAATGAGAAACACCAGGAATGTCTGCCACTTGGCCAGTTCCTGTGTCTCCAGGGAGGCCTGCCATTTGGGGCTAGGCTCTGGCCCCAAGCTTTGTCTCTGACCTCTGTGTCACCATGGGGCATCTGTGAGTCCAGACTCACAGAACTCTCTCCCACCAGTGGTGAGGGCCACAGTGCCTCAAGTGGAGGGCTGTGCCCAGGAGGCCTGGTTGGGACAGCCAGACTAAAGAGGGTGGTTACGTGGGACTGTTTCAATCCCTGAGCAAAGGCAGCGGGGAAGGGACCCACATCCTGTGTGGGCAGTGATGGTGGAGAGAGTAAAGTGGCAACAGAACCGTTCAGGGGAACCGGGCCAGACACAGGGAGAGAGCTTGAACAAGACGTGGAGGGAGGAGGGTCTGCCATGTGACGCAGGCCCAGTAGATATCAGAGGCTGTGAGGGTAAACACAGTATCTGACCACCAAGGGAATAAGATCATCTCCTCACTCACAGCCCAGTCATCCCTGGATGAGGAAACACCAGCTGGTCACACAAATCGAAGCTCCCTAGTTTCTCACAACTGGAATCCAGTTTCCAGCTGAAAGGAGATTTCAGGTTGGCTAGGAGACAGGCCTATGGAGAAGTCGCCATCACTAGCTCTGCCGCATGAGAAAAGCTGCTGGATGAGGGGGCACAGGTGGAGAAGGTCTGGCAGAAGGTAAAATGTGTAACATTAGTATATGACCAGTCTAGGGAGGGCTCACCCGTGGGAGAGGAAGACAGTTTTCGGGCAGCGGGGATAGCTGGGCACAGCCAGGACACAGGGAAGTCCATGTGTACTTGGAAGACACAGCAATTCCTCACACAAATGTGAGAAAATAGAGGCAGGCCTTTCTGGTGGCAGAGTTAGATGTGGGCAGTGGGCAGAGTAGCTGAGAAGAGGCACAGTGAGCCTAAGTGATGGAAGTTTCATCCTAAATTGGATGCCTGAGGAACCATAGACCAGATTTCAGACCTGCTCAGGGCATTTAGTAAAATACAGACTCCCAGGCTCCTACCACAGAGATCTTGATTCAATAGATCTGGGGTTGGGTCTAAGACCTATAAATACCTAGAAGCTTTTGATAGGAAAGAGTCTGGATATATGAGGCCAAGCCAGAAAGCCATCACAGAAAATACAGCAATAGTAGTGGCATTCCTAATAATAACAACTACTAACACCGTCTACTGAACGCAGACTGTGTGCCAAGCACCGTTGTAAACAGGTTAGTGTTACTCATTCGATCCACGCATTAGCCCTGTAATTCCCATTTTACAGAGGAGAAAATGGAGGCACAGTGGGGTAAGGCCCTTGCCCAAGGAGGACTAGCAGCATCCGATGTGACCCTAGCAAATCTGTCTCCAAAGCCCACGCTTTGAACCCCTTTCTCTTCTGGGAGTTATTTTGCTCCTTGGGGCTGGAGGCCTCTGGCATGACGAGGCCAGGCTTATGCCCTCTCCTTGCAGTGCTCTCCACATCAGCTCACTTCATCCTCTCACTCCCACCCAGCAGGTAGACGAGGAGATCCAGGCTCAGGGAAGTCAGTGGTTGGTCCAGTCACATAGGTGGGAGGTGGTGGAGCCGGACAGCGTCCTCTCCTCTGCTCTACCTTCCCTGTCTATTTGCTGAGGAAAACTAACGCTTCTGCTGGAGAATGTGCTATTTTTTCTTTCTGATGTTAATCTAAACAGGTCCCTTATCTCCTTAGGCCAATTGATTACACAGGCCTGACAGCAAACAGTCCCAGAATTAAGCAACCAGAATCAAGAGATTAAACCAAACCTTACTTAACTGGGTCAGACACTTCTCCAGTTTCTTAGCTCTCATTTTTATGGTTTCTCCCTCTAGGGCTTCTTGAGGATTTCTTCCCATTCAAATATGTCCTGCTGAAATCCTTGGTTTTTCCCTTGGGTTCCTTCCCCTTGTCTCTAAGCTGGATGTTCTCATCTGCTGGCCTCACCCCTACGTCACCATAAGGAATTTTAAACGGAGAGGTAATTCCCTCGGGAATTCAAAATGATCCTCAGTTTATCTTCAGAGCAGCTGTGGAATGAAGGGAGCAACCCAGGGCTTGGGACCAAAAACCCAGTGTTGGGAGCCTGTAAAGTGAAAAAGTCGTATCTCAACGCATCAGGCAAAATGGAAATGCCAACATTAGGGTTGAATAAAACGATGAGTTATATACATTCTCTATAAGTAGTAAAGCACCATGCAAACACAAGCTATCATTTTCTATAGTCCAACGATCCTCTACAGGGCCAGACTAGTTTATCAAAAATTAAAATGCTCTTGCTTCTGGGTGGGATATATATGTTGTCTAACCACCTTGCACCTGCCAAGAGAAGGTCACTGGAGTCTAAGTTGAAGGGTCTTACCAGGTGCTCAGGCTGAGGGTCAGAAACCAGCTCAACAGTGGAGCAGACCAGAAGGAGACTTTCAAGCACCTTTCTCACAGTTAACCAGTCCTTGAATAGTTAGGGGAGGCTGGGAGGAGTATCATTCTGACCACAAATACGGTAAACTAGAAGACAGATATATTGCTAGGAGAATCTCAAGCCTATCCCCTCCAACAAAGAGATAGGACAAATCCCCCCATTTCATTCCAGTGGCATGTGGGATGCAAAGCCAGAGCACAAATTATGACACTGCTCGGAGCTCCAGCCACTAAACATCAGCACAGGCGGCAATTGGAAAACACCTGTGCCCAGTATGGGTGATGTTTTCGAATGTTTATTAGGCTGGTCTAGGGCTGTTGTTTGCTTCCTAAGAGCAAAATTGTCTCATGAAGTTCTCTGCAATTGCACATATGAGTTCAGAATATGAATATTAATGAAATAAAATGATACACCTTCCACTAAAACTTTATTTGTAGGTTTTATTTTCTGCTTACAGGAACATTGATATTGGTGCTTAGGTCTTTGCTGCATTTAAAGTGCCTCTTTAAAAATCTCATTTGGAGTGAATATTCTATTAATGTTTTGTAGTGTTTGGCTTTGTTCCTTCGTGTCTTGGTTGTGTGTCTCCCCACTTCAAAGGAGGAACAGAAGAAGGGAAAAAGGCAGGCAGAATTCTACCTACTGAGAAGACAATGTACACATTATCAGCCAACAGGACAGAATGAAATGGACAAAGCTCTACCAGATAAATTCTTTTTATGGCAAAGGTGAATCTTGTAGAAAATTTTTATTCTCCCCATGCCCCCCTCCCACTACTAAAAAACAATTCTTTATTTTTAATTATTTTCCATATTTATAAATTTGTCTTGTTCCAGAATGAACTTTAGGTAGCTTCAAAGAGTTATTTTGATTAGTTTATTTTGGTAGCTGATGAAACGATCTTTCGAAGTTCACAAACCTTTGGCCAAATGGCTCAAGCTCCTTGGGAGCGGGGTAGGCTGTGAAGTCTCCTCTCAAACCAGTTTTGGTAACCCAGGTCAGACTTGTTCAAGAGCTCCTAAAAATAAAACTGAAATTTGTCTGGAGTTATCCCAGCATTCAGATACAATACTCCATCAACCAGAATCTTTAAGGGAAACCTAATCATGTTGATATGGTTTGGCTGTGTCCCCACCCAAATCTCATCTTGACCTGTAGCTCCCATAATTCCCACATGTCGTGGGAGGGACCCATTGGGAGGTAACTGAATGATGGGGGCAGGTCTTCTTGTACCGTTCTTGTGATAGTGAGTAAATCTCACAAGATCTAATGGTTTTATAAAGGGCAGTTCCCCTGCACACGCTCTCTTGTCTGCCACCATGTAAGACATGACTTTGCTCCTCATTCATCTTCCACCATGATTGTGAGGCCTCCCCAGCCATGTGGAACAGACAGTCAATTGAACCTCTTTCCCTTTTAAATTACCCAGTTTCAGATATATCTTTATTAGTAGCATGAGAATAGACTAATACACACGTATTTGTCAGTTCTTTTCACCAGAACTCTTTGGAGGGTTGGGTAGTCTCTCACTAAGCACATTCTTGCAAGTCCGCAAAGGCAAGAGCTTTAATGGAAGCTGTGCCCTCCCTGAAAGCTATTTGCAAAAAGCCAGGGCAGAGGGGGCAAGAGCTCTCTGCTTCAGGAGGCAGAACATCCTCGCCATGCTCCTGGAGCAGAGAAAAGCCTTGCTCCATCCCCAGCCCTCAAAGGAGTCCATAGGAGCCCCAAGTACACAACCGAGATCTGATGCTTCTAGCTAGCCATACTATACAGTTCTACAGAGAGAAGAAAATGCCCTGGCAGACAGGTTCACACCAGGGCACACTTTGAAGTCAAGGTAGCAGAATTTTTTTCCCTAAGTTCCAATCCTAATAGTTTCACTGAGTACCGGAGTCAATTTGTTTATGCTTCACACTTTCCACTGAGAAGCAGAGAGAAGGTTCAAAGGTAATTCAGTAATAGGCTGGGAGACAGACATGGCTGGTAGCAGTTTCTGCTACTCAGCATGACCATTTTCACAAGTAGCCCAGTCCCTCGGCTAGTCAGCATGTAAAAACCATATGAACCTAAGTTAATAACTTAAAATTGTTGAGAGTGAGGTTCTCGAGGCCACCTCTGTTGCCTCCCTGGACCTTTCAGACATGCTATTGTGTTCTTTTCTATTGCAAAGCCTGTCTAGTGGTGGGGCGGGGAGGTGGAGGCCAGTCACAGAGGAGCTCACTCTCCAGGGGTTCTTCTCCCAGGCACTAGCATACGGTTTCCATGACAAGAGGGACTTGTCTGTGTTGTTCAGAACTAGACCGTGAATAATAGTAGGGTTCTGGCACCTAGTAAGCGAGTACTAATATCTGCTGAATAAATGAGTGACTGGAATCTACTATCAAGAGTAACCTAAAAAAAAACAAAAACAAAAACAAAAAAACAAAAAAACAAAAAAAAACTGCTCCAGCATACCTTCTGTGGATACATTTATGATTTTGGATGGAAAATTCCAAGGGCCAGATGATAGAAATCAAGGGAGGCCTGAGTTTGTAGGAGCTGAAATGAACAACCTGAGACAGCCCAGCTGGGCCACCAACTGTGGGTGGCAGTGAGCAAGTAAAGCGAAAGCCACATGGGGTCACCAGGGGAACCCTTATGCATCCGCAATCCCAGGATCTAGGCTCTAGAAGGGAATGTCAAGGTCATCTCCTCCACGCTGTCTCTCAATAGCAGGACTCTGTTTCTGCAGGATTCCTCACAGTAGAATAGGATGCAACAAAGTCCTCGAGGCAGTGTTAAGGCTGCAAATACATAGTAAATGACTGCCGGCCCTACTCCCTGCCTGCCCCACAAATCCTTTCATTTAGGAGTAATATCAGAGGGATGTTGTTGGTGGGATATTTGATTTATTCATTCAGTGAATACTTACTGAGTCCAAGTATTCTAAGGATACAAACATGATAAAAACCTAAGTTCTAGCCTCCAGGACGGAGACAGCACTTGTTTTTGTAAAGCTCATCACAGCTTACAAAGTACTTTATTCTATCATATGGCCACATTCAAAGTTGCTAGCAAAACTGCTTTGAGGTATAGTCTGTTGAACAAACTTCTTTAAGATGGGATTTGGGGGTAGAGAGAGAGTGGCTTCCTCCTGGTATTCCAAACCTTAATCACCCATTGTACCTCAAAGTTCCCAGAGAAAGGGCAGCAATCATTAGTCATACTCTATCCCCAAGTTCCTCCTTTTTGCCTTAATCCTTTGGATCAATAATATAATTACTGCTCTTGTCTGAAGGTCTTAAAATTTCTATTTTTCTTGTTGATTGCCAGTCAATTTTTAAAGTTTATTTTTAGCTTAATGATTTTTGTAGAGAGATTTTCTGGTTCACTGGAGATTTTTGGTTTTATGGATTTAAAGAAGCAAAGTAATATCATTTTACTTGATTTTCTTTTGTGGCTTACAAATCTTAACTTGACAGTGTTTGCCAAAGGTGAGCTTCTTTGAGTGTATCTGTTCCAATAACTTGTATTTCCTTGAAGTTATGAGAGATAGCTACAAAGAACAGAATTCTGTTTTGAAATAATAAGTTGGGAGTTTGAGAAAATGAGGGCAGTTCCAGGAGTAAGTATGGACATAGATGTCATGAGGAGGATTAAGGCATAGTAGGAAAAACACAGTTTGGTTTGACTCCCAACTCTGTGACCTTGGGTAGGTCATATACCTCTGCTGAATATATTTCTCATTTGCTCAGTAAGAAAATGATGCCAGCCTGTATTAGTCCATTTTCATGCTGCTAATAAAGACATACCAGAGACTGGGCAATTTACAAAAGAAAGAGGTTTAATTTGACTTACAGTTCTGTGTGGCTGGGGAAGCCTCACAATCATGGCAGAAGGCAAGGAAGAGCAAGTCATGTCTTACATGGATGGCAGCAGGCAAAGAGAGAGAGCTTGTGTAGGGGAACTCCTCCTTTTAAAACCATCAATCTCATGAGACTTAATTCACTATCATCAGAACAGCTCGGGAAAGATTTCCCCCTGTGATTCAATTACCTCCCACTGGGTCCCTCTCACAACATGTGGGAATTCAAGATGAGATTTGGGTGGGGACACAGCCAAACCATATCACAGACTAACAGGGGTGTTTTAGGATAGGATTCTCAGTATTGTATGAAGCACTGGATGTCTTGCTAGCAGTGGCTCTCACAGCAGGGAACTGTGTGGCATGTGAGAACAAGCTGCATGGATGGTGTACCAGGCCCTGATGTCCATGGAAAGGCTTTCTTCATGGGGTTATTGGTATCCCCTGCTGTGGTCATCCTAATGTGAACAAGCCTCTGGCATTTCATGAAGACTGAGGCAAGGATGTTATGTAGAGGGTCTTGAGGTTTATCTTAGCTTCAGAGAACCCATAAGAACCTTAAAGACCAAGAAGCTTATATTAGTCTGTTTTGTGTTGCTATAAAGGAATACCTGAAACTGGATAATTTCTAAAGAAAAGAGGTTCATTTGGCTCACAGTTCTGCAGGCTGTACAAGCATGGCACCAGCATCTGATCAGCTTCTGGTGAGGCCTCAGGAAACTTACAATCAAAGCAGAAGGTGAAGGGGGAGCAGGTGTGGCACATGGCAAGAGAGGGAGAAAGAAGGGAGGTCTCAGAGTCTTTTTATGAGACAACCAGACCTCATGTGAACTTATTACTGCAGGGAGAGCACCAAGCCATTCACCAGGGATCTGCCCCCATGACCCAAACAACTCCCACCACACCCCACCTCCAACACTGGGGATCATATTTCCACATGAGATTTGGTGGCAGGAAACATCCAAACTACATCAAAGCCCACTAGGTAAGTAAGGTCAGCTGTCTGCAGAAGGGCTGGAACCTGACATTGAACTCATGTGACCCAGAGCTGTTTCCACTCTTGTGTGCCTGCTCCCTTCTCTTCCTCAGCCTCCAAACCAGGTGAGAAGGCAGAACTGCCTTCCAGGTCTACATTTGCCTCTGAAGTTTTAAGCGCCCCATGTGGGCTGTCAGCTCACACAACTCCCACGGAAACCTCTCAGCACATTTTGGGAAAATCCAGGGAGCACGGTCTATACTGACAACTGTAACAGGGATTTTCACCAACCCTCACATTGCACTTGGCCCTGCTTGGCATGAAAGTCAGTTTGAGTTCAACCTACTGCTGCTGGCTGCTTCTTAGCTCCCACGTAACTATGCCAGGGCCCTGCTTCTGGTTCCGGGATGCTCCTCCCCATCCCAGTCCCAGGCCAAAGCACCCTTTCCACAGTGCCTTCACCCCCAGCCACGAATTTACCCTGGGAATTCTTCAAATAGAATCTCTTCCAATTTTCCCAGTTGTGACAAGTCTGAATATATTTTGGAAAGAGGTTTCTTTATTTTTTTTCATTTTGCTCCAACCTTCTCTTTGGACACCAGGAAGTTTTTTTTTTTTTTTTTTTCCTTCTCCTGAAGATATCTGAGTAGGTTGAGGATTTACTCACCTCTTCCCAGACCCAATCTTTACAGTCTTTTTTTTTTTTTTTAACTTATTCACATTTCCTGCTCTTGTCTTCCAGATTATAATTATCTCACCATCTCAAAAAAACCAGGTCTAGGAAATTCCGGGTAGAATCTTCTTGTATTTTTAACACCTGATGTTAAAGCCTTTTTTTAATTTATAACACCACCTTGGACCTTTCACTTCCCCATCACTTATCTTCAGCATCTTTTCATCTTAGGATGCCTGGAGACACAATGGGAGACCTGTCAATCAGATGTAGTCAGGCACAATGCAAACCACTTTACTTCAGGGAGCAGATTCTAGAACGGAAAAACTCTATGTACATGACAGTACATAAATCACAGTTCTTCATTACCTGAAAGCATGGGCTTTGAGTCTATTTTATCCTCATGTTCTACTCTTATTTCCACCTTCTCCCAGCCTGTCCCCCACTCCATTCTCCTATAACCACCTCTCTATCCTCAGCCACAGCATAGCATCTGTCATAACTCTGTAGGTCAGTGGGGTGTGCAGTCCTCCCCCTCTGGTTTTTCTGTGTCTTATTAAATTGAGGCTACGCCGCACTCTAAGTCACCCTGCTGTTGGGAGGAGAGATACTTACCTTGTTCTCTTCAGACTCCTTCCTGGGTTCCTTCAAACTCTAGATGTTCAGCCTCCTCTCCACCCTCCAAACTGTTCATCTTGTCTCCTGCAGACATCCTTTGTCTTGTGATCACTCTTGATCATCCCGCAGGCATAGTTACATCAACTGGCTTTCAGCTCCCAGCCTCTCAAAAATGACTTTCTTATTCTTTGTCTCTGCCCCACTTTAGGGAGGACATTTTTTTCTCAGGCCCATAATCGAGGTCAGGGCTGGCACATAGGCGCTTTGAGCCTATTTCGAAAAGTGGCCCCTCTGGGAAGGCAGAGTCTTGGCAAGAGGAACAAGGACTGGATTTCAAGCTATACCTTCCACCAGTATAGGCATCTAACCTACATCACTACACACAGAAGTCCTGCCCAAGACAAAGACTTTGAATTTTAGACAAGAAAGAGATAGTAGAAAGTGGAGTCCTCAAGAAGTTGAGTTATTTTCCCAAAGCAATATGTCAGTTAAGGGGCTGACACAGAACTAAAACCTATGGCTCATGAATCCCAGTCCGGGGCTTGAGTATCTGCAAACACAGGTGATAATCCTTCTCTCCCTGCATTGCTAGCCATCATTTAGCATGCTAAACTCACATTTAAATTAACTGAGGTTGACTGGGTGTGGTGGCTCACACCTGTAATCCTAGCACTTTGGGAGGCCAAGGTGAGTGGATCACTTGAGCCCAGGAGTTCAAGACCAGCCTGGGCAACACGGTGAAACCCCATCTCTACTAAAAATACAAAAATTAGCTGGGCATGGTGGTGCACGCATGTAATCCCAGCTACTCAGGAAACTGAGGCACGAGAATTGCTTGAACCTGGGAAGCAGAGCTTGCAGTGAGCCAAGATCATGCCATTGCACTCTAGCCTGGGCAACAGAGCCAGACCTTGTCTCAAAAAATAAAATAAAATTAATTAATTAACTGAGGTCTCTGTCACTGTCAGATTCAAGTATACTTAGCAGAAAAAGTTGAGGAGTGGAATTTCCAAGATTCCCATATATAGATTACACCCACCACATCTCTGGGCCAGCCCAACTAATCCCCATGGAATAATTCTGAGGAAGGGAGTTTTCATTTTGTTTTGTTTTTGTACCGGAGGAAGAGAGGAAAATGAAGAAAGAAAGGGGGAAATGGAAGAATAGAGAGGAATGAATTTTCATTTCCTTTTTGAGTTAATTTTGCTATAAATATAAAACAACCTCCCATTTATTTTAACCCAATTTAGTATCAATTTGCTATTAGGAAAACAAATATCTGAACTGATATCGCTCTATGTTCTTTTCCTAAGTCAAAACATCTGTCTTTGTTTTGAGGTTTGGGATTTTTTTTTTCTTGTTTTTCTTTTTCCTTTCTTTTTTTATGGTCCTCAAGACAGCCACCCCAATGCCACAATGTCATTAACCCAGCTGCAGCTTTGATTCTGTGGGCTCTTCACTGCAGCTCCCACAGCTGTTGCCAGCTCATCGTCCAACCCTGCAGAGAGGTCAGCGGAAGCCATAATTCATGGGCTGTGGCATCTGAAGAGATACTAGGGAGCCATCATCCAGGCTTTCAGAATGGGCAAGAAATCTAAATGCTGAGAACTTTGCTGTGGCCAGGAATCAGAAAGGAGTATGCCTCTTGTCCGTGTCGCTTGAGGAATCTCCCTTCCAATGGCCCAACAGAAAGAGGAAGGCTGAGGTATCTTGACAGCTGGAAAACTGGATTCTCTTAATACAAATCACAGGAGCACCTGCTGGATACCCAGTACCGTGCTGGCTGCTCTACCCACATTATCGCTCATTATTTTCCTTATTGTCTTAAGATGAGGCTAAGAGAGAGAAAGTGGTTTACCTCCAGTCACATCACCAACAAGAGATAGCTTCACCTAAGGTGAACTTGTTAGAGGTGAATTAAGGCTGAAAAGGACCCAGAAAGGGGGGTGGGTCATTAGGAAATGAAAGACAAGAAGAAAAGAGGGAAAATGATTCCACTCACCATTAGGTTAGAGTTAGGTGCTGAGACATCAGTCCTTTAATAACTTGAACTTGACTTCCATTTTGTTCCCCGGTGCCCAGTTGAGATTCAAATGTCCCATGGCTTTTTTTGAAATCAAACTCTGGTGTGGCATCGGGTCAACTGAAGTCAAACAGCTGCCACTGTGCCCATGGCTTGCTCCTTAGAACCAAAATTATTCACATCTACTGTGTCCAGTGTTGCACTAGCATTTCAGCTCCTTTCTCCTTCCCACTCTTCAGGGAAGAGATCATTTCTCATTTGGGAACTGTTGCCTTTTAGCCTGAGGTTTTATTCCAAATTGATTTAGATCTCTCTGGCCACCCAGGACAGAAAGGTGAACTCCTTATTTTTAGCTCACCCAGACCATCCACTCACTTTGCAGTAATATTGTCCTCTGGGTCTGTGCTAAGGGATCACTTAAGAAAATGCTGCTTCAGTAATGAAGCCCTTTGATGAGAATTTAAGATGGATCCTTATTATAACTAACTTGACCTCATAGCCCATAAAATGGTGGTAAGATTTCAATAGAGCCCTAATTCTTTCTGTAAAAGGAAAACAAGAAGCAATTAGAAAAGAAAATAGTCTTGTTTATCTCCTAGATTCCAACAAAGACACTACGTAAGTCAAGTATCGGGACAGGATTACCAACCAATTCACTGATCCCGGGAGTACTTATTGACTCTCTGGCATGCACAAAGTTTTCTAATGAAAACATCAGGAGATTACAGTCATGATGAACGGAAACCCTTAAGGGAAGTTTGAAGAAAAATATCTCGTCCTTACTAGGCTTTTTGGGGGGGTGTTAATTTTGCTGAGTAGGCTTTTTACCCTTGCTGGAGAGAGATTGGAGAGGAGAGGAGATGAGGAAGTGGGCAAACATACTTCCCCATGTAGAAATTTGACTGTCTTGCTATATGATTTATGACAGACCTTCACTTCTAATGACTACCTCACAAAACTTTGAGAATATCTATGTTTTCATCAATGTGGTAAGGGTTTGTGTTTTTCTCATGGGGATAATGCATTGAAATATTATGTTGACAGAGGCTGTTAAAAAGGGCCCAGCCAGCTGGGCACGGTGACTCACGCCTGTAATCCCAGCACTTTGGGAGGTTGAGGTGGGCAGATCACCTGAGGTTGGGAGTTCGAGATAAGCCTAGCCAACATGGAGAAACCCTGTCTGTACTAAAAATAAAAAAATTAGCTGGGCATGGTGACGCATGCCTGTAATCCCAACTACTCGGGAGGCTAAGACAGGAGAATCGCTTGAACCCAGGAGGCAGAAGTTGCAGTGAGCCAAGATCGTGCTACTACACTCCAGCCTGGGCAACAAGAGCAAAACTCCATCAAAATAAAATAAAATAAAATAAAGGCCCAGCCACATGAGTATTGCACAAAATAAAATAGATCTGGTTCCTGACTTCAGGGAACTTACGATTAGGTAGAATTGGTTAAGCAATTAAAAAATAGCACTGGTTCAGGAAAGACCTTTGTGAGGACCCAAGTTAGGTCTTTTGCAGTCAAAGCAGTTCAGAGGAGAGCTGTAGAGTAAGAATCTGACATTGCTGAATTTATACCATAAGGGACACCTCAGCACTGTATTTTATTGCCCCATGTGGTAAAGTTGGAGGCGTGGGGTGGGAGGGGGGACGAATAGAGGAATAGGGTAAAGATGTCTGTTTTGCATCGTATTGGATATGACCTGGAAAATGTATGGTGGTAAAAGCAATAGAGGATAACTCACCATACCCTTGGGATGGGGAGGACTTTTAAGCATTATACCAAAGCTAGAAATAATAAAGGAAAAGATCGATTCATTTGACAACGATATCACACATAAACACACACAAACCCACACTTAAAATAAGTTACACAAACAAACAGAAAGACAAACCGGAAAAAAACATTTGCAACATGTGTCACAGATCATCATTTTTTAAAATTGCTTTAAGATTGCCTTGATTTTGCACTTGGATTCTTACCAAGCGCTACTCTGCATCAATATAACAACAATTTATTCAAATCATTAATAAAAAGGTACACACCTGAGAAACTATCATCAATCAGTGGCAACAACAAAGACATGATAATTAAATGCAATGTGAGATCCTGGACTGCATCCCAAACAGGAAAAGAACATAAGCCCCAATAAGAAAATAGACAAAGGATATGTAGAGATAATTCAAAAGAACAGATAAATAGAAATGAAAGTGGTCAATGAAATATGAAAAGATATTCAACCTTAGCAATTATCAAAGAAAGGAAAAATTTTACATATGTAATACATACTTTAAATTATATATACTATGTACAACATAATATATATTAAACACACACATATACAATCACTTTGGATTGGCAATGACAAAATTGACCAATGATATCCATTTCTGATAGTGGTATCAATTGGCAAAATCACAAAATGATCTGCTCTTCTTTATGTCTGCTTTGACTATCCTGGTCCAAGCTATGTATCACAGTCTGCAATTCGGACTACTTTAAGCTACTACCATCTGTCAGTTGGACTGCTGCAATACCCTCCTACCTTGTCAACCTGTCTTCATTCTTGCCTCTGTTCATCAGTTCTCTCTACTCAGCTGAATTTATCCTTTTGAAATACAAATATGATCCCTAAACCTTGCTTTTACCTCTCCTTGCTGTTAGAAAAACAGTAAGATCTTTAACAAGACCTACAAATCTGTCTATGGTATGCTCCCTACACATGTCTCTGGCCTCATCTTGCACCACACGTTGCCTCATTTCCACTCCAGCCATCCCAGCCTTCTTCAGCTCCCTGTCCAGCCACATTTATACAGGCACTGAATGAACACCTCTTAACTCCCATTAGTTTAGTTATCTCCTATGTCACCTTTGGGCCTTACCTGAAATGTCACTTCCACCAGGAAGTCATCCTTGAATTCACAACTAGATCAAATCCCTTTTGTCTGATTTGGCACAGGGACAGAGACCACATCTGGTGTTGCTCTTCATTGCAGCCTAAATATCTAGCATATAGTTCCTGGCACATGTTATGTTCTCAATAAATATTGTTGAGTGAATTCTGAATCCAGAGATCAGTTTGGAAACATATATCAACATTTTAAATATGCATATTCTTTGACCCAGATATCTACTTCAGGAAATTTATTTTTCCTTTATTCTTCTATGCACCCTCACCTGCACACCACACACATGTACATGTATGGGGATGAGCCCTGAGATTTTCCATTTTTTAAAGTATGTGCATATTACATACTTTAATATCAGAAAATATATGAATATATTTTTATTCTTGGAAGAAAATACAAGTTAATCGTTTGGCAAAAAGGATCATGTCAAGTTAGAGGAGGTGGCTATTTTTGGCTGGGGATGGGGAATTGCGTGGAGTTCTAAGATGTCTTCAGAAAGAGGTGGCCTGTAAGGCGGGTTAGCATTCACACAGATGAAGAAGAGGGGAAAGGCTGGAGAGAGGACCAGCCAGGCAGCAGGATCAGCACAAAGAGAGATATGGAGATGGGAAAGTGCAGGACAAAGAGTGTGGTCATTTGGCCTGAGTGTAGGGAGTACAGAGGGAAGCAAGACGCGAGAAAGAAAAGGCAGGCTGGGGCCGGATTACAAAAACTTTCATCGCTGGCAGAAATCAACTGGGAGGCTTCAAGCAGAGGGTAAGCATGGCAGGCTCCATGCTTGTGACTGTTTTCATTTCTTTTTTGAGTTGATAAAGCATACTATTACACTTAGTGCTGCAGCAAACATCTTTAGATTTCTTCAGACATAAGTATAAATAGAAATGTAGGAGAAATTCCCAAACATGCAATTGATACATGAAAGGGTATGCATATTTAAAATTTTGATGATATTCAAAAATTTCCCTCTTTAGAGGTTGTTCTGTTTACATAACTAAATATATATATATGGGCCGGGCGTGGTGACTCACACCTGTAATCCCAGCACTTTGGAAGGCCTAGGTGAGCGGATCACCTGAGGTCAGAAGCTCAAGACCAGCCTGACCAACATGGCAAAACCCAGTCTCTACCAAAAAATACAAAAATCATCTGGGCATGGTGGTGCATGCGTATAATCCCAGCTACTCAGGAAGCTGAGGTAGGAGAATCACTTGAATCCGGAAGGTGGAGGTTGCAGTGAGCTGAAATCATGCCACTGCACTCCAGCCTGAGTGACAGACTGAGATCCTGTCTCAAAAAAAAAATTATGAATGCCTGTTTCCTCATAATCTTGTCAAAAATAGGTGACTGAAAATACATTTTAATCATCTTTGGCTACAAGGTCAAAAATACAGTTTTAATTTACAATTGCTTATTGTGTGGAGCCTAGGCGTGTTTTCAGATATCTAAATACCATTTGTGTTTCTTTTTGTGAGCTATTGGCTCATGTACTTTGCTAATTTTTCTATTAGGGTTTCGATCATTTTTTCTATTGATTTGTAGAAGTTCTTTATATTTTAACAAATTAAGCCCTCTGTCTGACATGTTTGTTACAAATATTTTTGCCTGTTCAGAATTTGACTTTATTTATAGTATTTTCTATCATGCAGAAATGTTTGATTTTAATCATGCTTAGAAAGGCTATCTCTATGCCATGATCATTTTAAAAATTTCAATTATTTTCCTAGAACTTTGATAGTTTAATTTTCATGTTGCTATTCCATCTGGCACTCACTTTGGTATGGAGAGTGAGGAGAGATACAACTTTATTATTTTCCAGATGGCTCCCCAATTGTCCCAGCACTATTTATTGCATTGTAAAAATTTTCCCCACCGATGAAGATTCACAACATCTAAGAAATATTAAATCCTTATAAGTATTGGGGTCAATTTGATTCTATTATGTCTATTCTACTTGTTTATTCATGTACAGTTATTAAGCTATATTAATGGCCAACATTTTATAATAATTTCAATATCTATTTGGGCTAGTTCTCTCTTTTTAGTCCTCTTTTTCAGAACTTTCTTGGATATTCTAGTATACTTATTTTTCCATCAGAACTCTCAAATGAGCTTGCCTGGTTACAGAAAAATATTTTTTAAAACCTGCTGCTATTTTTATTGGGGCCTCACTAAATTTATAATTTAAGGAGGATTGCAGCTTTATAATAACTCATACTCCTGGCCTTTCCATTTACAAAGTCTTTTTGTATGTTTCACATCTGAAATTTTCCCTCACATTGATCTCATGGGTGGCATACTATATCAGGATTATTGGTTAGATAGGAGAAGAACATCCCATACAAGGGGATGGTTAGTTAGGAGAACACCTCCCAGGCAAGATGTCATGAGCAACAGAGCCACATGAAGGCAGCAGAACCCAAAACAGCATCATATTTTAATTATTGGAAACTAGAAGCAAGGGAGAAAAAAGGAATCAAAACCTTCTCTAAGGTTTTGAGCTTAAGGGATGGGAAGTTTCAGGGGTAGTATTATCAGAAAAGGGAAACAAGGAGAAGAACCAAATTGAGAGCAGGATGATGAGGTATTGGGTTTAGGAAGTATTGGCCCCCTAGTTACAGCAGGTCCAGGTGACAATGTCCATCAAGCAGGTGGAAATGAGTGTCTGAAAATACAGACGTGGACTCAGAAGGCAAACCTACTGGGTGAGAGTCAAAGCTTTTCAGAGCTAGTGCGAGGGTAACTACAGAGAGGAGAACAAAGGTTGGACCTTGGAGACACCTTTGTTTGAGAAGAAGAAAAAAGAAGAGCTGGTAAAGGAGTTAGGATATGAACAAGAGTAGTGGAAGAAATAGGCCACAGTAGGACCGGCATGGTGACTCAAGCCTGTAATCCCAGCACTTTGGGAGGCCAATGCGGGTGGATCACCTGAGATTGGGAGTTCGAGACCAGCCTGACCAACATGGAGAAACCCTGTCTCTACTAAAAATACAAAATTAGCCAGATGTGGTGGTTCATGCCTGTAATCCCAGTTACTCAGGAGGCTGAAGCAGGAGAATCACTTGAACCTGGGAGGCGGAGGTTTCGGTGATCCGAGATCACGGCATTGCACTCCAGCCTGGGCAACAAAAGCGAAATTCTGTCTCAAAAAAAAAAAAAAAGGAAGAAGAAGAGAAAAAGAAGAAATAGGCCAGAGCAGAGTCAGAAGAGAAGACAAAAGCAGTAAATGGAGCATTGCTGCATTGCCCATTCACAAAATGCTCAGACACTTGCATTGGAGACTAGCCATCTGGGGCTCACTCTTGACCCCATCACTCAGGAGTTACACAACTCAGGACATGTTAATTAAGCTCTCTGAGCCCTAGTTTCTTCATTTGGAAAATGGAGATAACCATAGTACCTCTCTCAAAGGGCCGTTGTAATGATTAAAAGAGATAACCTCTGCAAAGACAGCACATGCTCAGAAATACCAGCTCCCTCACCAGCAGAGCTGCAGAATTTCAAATGTCAGAATTTCTGATTGTTCTACACTGGAGTTGCCTCACTGTGAAAGAGCGAATGGTCAACAACGGTCAGAGGTATCAAGGAAGCTCACAATTGGCAGTTAGGAGAAGATAGGTGAGCTGGTAGGGAATTTTGTCTTTGGAACAATGGACACAAAAGCCAGATTCTGAGAGGCTGAGAAGCAAGTGGCTTATTCTCTCCTATAGACTCTGTCCTTGCTGTCCCCTCAGCTTACTTCTGTATGTATCCTTCTGAAATTTCTTTCTGTGTATACAAACAAATATTACACGGATTTAAAAGATAGTGCACTATCCAATCTGTTCTACACTTGACTTTCGCTAACGAATGTCTTGGAGCCCTTTCCAGCATATGGTTGCATTATAAGTTTGTCCTCTATTGATAAACATTTGGGTTGTTTCCAATCTCCTACTTTTATAAATAAGGATGAAATGATTAACCACGTACACATGTTATTTCATGCAGCAGTTCTATCTGTAGGATAAATTCCCCAACGTGAAGTTGCTGCAGGACAAAATCTTAATGCAACCTAAAAAGAGAATCAACTCCTACAAATACAAAAACCAAGGCTATAATTCTTCCGTGAGGTGTCCAGTGTAGCACAGGAACAGATAACTAAAAATCCCTACAGCAAAGATATTTCTTACTTCCTCTCTTTATAAAAACAGAAAGCAAACCCAAACACCCATGATGAATGTAGATTTCACTCTTCATTTAATGTGCTTTGCTCCAGATGTTACAGAAATCATTGAGTTTGATGTACTCTGTTATAATTTTTATTCACAATGCTGTTCAAAGTCTTTTGAATAACCTTAGGGAGATGTGTGAGTTTTACAGGAAAATCAATAGACAGTAACCTGAGTTGGAGACGGTTACAATGGCAACTTTAGGGCCATTTTATGATCACATGACCTCAGTAATCGTATATTTCTAAATTGAATTATTGAGTCAGTGGTTGGCAGACATGCAAGCTTAGATTCATATGGTTCCCCACTCGTTTCCTGGCTGTTTCCAGCACTTTGACCCCAAAAGCCACTGCATAACCCTCACTTTGTAACAAGGAGCCTCTTCTTCCAGGACACTGAAAGCACTAGGCCAGCCAGTATGCTCATGGCCACTGGGAGTGAAGACTTGCCACTTCAATTGCATTGGGTGGAAGAGCTAGAAAAGAATTAAGAGCCAGGAGACGGCCTGTTCTCCTTATTTCTGACATCAGTCATTTCCTTCTAGATGATTCTGACAGTAAGAGAGCTGAGTTTCCCAGGGGAGCTCCATCCCAGGTCACGTCCTCATAAAGCAGAATGAGTTGCCCTTCCACAGTCCACCCTAAGGACAAACCCTACAGGCTGAGCAGAAGTCCAGCCCAGACACCCCAAAAGAGACTACAGGGGGCCCTGTGCCCATGAGGGATTTGAAAAAAAGAAGATAGCCAAGTGGGTGAAAGTACAAAAATACCGGAGTCTTGTGCTTTGTAGTATTTCTTATCAAATTGAGTAGTAATGATAATAATAACAAAATTTAGAAATATTGGCCCACAAGAAAGAAGCAGCAGGGAGCTAAGCCAGCAAAGTTGGAGGCAGCTTACACTGTAGTGCTGAAGATGGTGCCACCTGGTGAAGATTCAGGGAGACAGCACAGGGTTAAAGAAAAAAAGCTCAAGAAACTCCAGCAAGCTAGGGGAGCCTGGAGAAAAGACATCAGAAATCGAAGTGCAGCTGCTCTTTTTTGCTGTTTAAATCATTATATATTAGCTGCAAATTTAGTTTGTTGGCCAACACTCAAAAGTGACATATGGCCAATAAAAGGTTTGGTGGAGTTTTCCATCTGCTGTTCAACTTCACCGTGGCTTCCACACATACAGCTCAGTATCAGAGGAGGCTGCACTTCAGAATCCTCTCGTGAGCTGTATGCAAGCCATTAAATGGGCACTACTCTAAGCCATTGTATGTCACCAACCCTACAGAATGTTCGACGGGCTGATGTGCATGTTCTCTGAACTCTGTTCCACTCTCAGATCCAAGCGCCTTCCAGGATCCATAGAACAAAAAGTGCCTGAACGGATAAGTCCTCTGGAATATTGCAGGTGGGGATGCCAGAAGTTCTACAAGTGGAGTTCTGAGGCATTAGCTGGATGCTCAGCAAAAAGCTTGTGAGAGGCAACTACACTCTGGGCGCTCATTAAAACCCGAGCCAAATGCAAAGGAATTGGCAGGTGCCAGCAGCTCTATTTTAGAAACTGTATCCATTGGCATTAAAATGCAAAGGGAAGAGGTTTATTTTCCTGGCTCTGGATTGTTCATTTCACCCACCTTGGAACTAGCATTGCCTGCAATTTAACAAGTCAAGGCTGGGTAGTCCAGTTTGCACTCAGTTTTTAACCGTCAGTCAGCCTGTATGCTCCCTGTAAATGTCATCCGCTGCCCTCTGCAGCCAGAATTCAGAGGCACATCAATGGGCTTGCTGCACTTTTGTTTTTATAGCCACACTGCAATGGAGAACACATTTTTACCACAAAAACTTGGAATGAGAAGTATCCAGCTACTCAAAAGTAGTCTAATCCTTTTCTAATCGTTGCGTTCTTTAAAAAGAATTGGAAGATCAATAATATCCACAAGTGATTTCTGTGTTCAAGTAAAAGAACAAAAACTGTCCCAAAAGGTGATTTCACTATAACCCAGACGGATCCTAGCAGGAGAAATGATGATTCACAGTGCCATATTTGCTTGCATTCTGCATGGTGCTGTCATTTCTCCTGCCTATTCTGCACCTGTCAGAAATACACTGCCAGAGGCAGAGTGAGATTCTGGGCTAGACTCAAAGAATGCCTGTCGCTGACTCATTTTGAATTTGTTGGCAAAGAGATGGTAGAAGGGCAGGAGGGATACAGGGACAGAAAGGAGACTTTTGAAATACGACATAGGAGTTGATGTAAAAAATAAAAAGTCCGTAAGTCTGTGAGGAGTGGCACAAATTATAACAATGAATCATTTGCACAGAAATGGGCCCTCAGTTCTGACAGACAACAAGGATTTAGGAAGATGGATTCCTCCTGGGTTCAGCAAGAAGCCAAGGCGAGGAGGCCAGTGGCGCTTGGGGTTTGGCAGAGAGTCACAGACTCTTCCTCCAATGTGCTGACTTGGCAAAAACTCAGTCCTCAAGGAGCCAGCCTCTCTGGAGACTATAATTTTTTTAACCCATGAGTATTTGAGGGAAAATTTAATCTGTCTGCCTCTGACTCATTTACACTTAACTCATCAAAAAGTTGTTTTGCTTTGTGCTTATTTGATGGTCAGTAAGTTAAAGTATAGTTTAGAAACAGCCTCAGGTCCTGGAAAAAGACCCAAACCAAGACCCGAGACTCAGACCCAGCTCCTGCTTTGATTGCAAAAGGTGGGGGGTTATTTCCTTGGATAACACTTCAGGGAATGCGGTCTCTACATTTTAACCTTTTCCCCTTGCTCCCATCACTCAGTACATAAGCACACAAACTCCAACTCACACTCACACTCACACACACCCACTCAGCTAAGGAACTGAGTCTTGTCAGAGGTCAATGGGACAGGGTGCCTGAATGTCTCTGTTGGCCATGGTAACCCTGCTATTATCATAATAATGGTCAAGGCACATCATCCTTAACCATGAACTTAAAGGCGCAGCTTCTGGAAGTAAATTGCCTTGGGTTCAAGTCCTGCCCCTGCCTTTTTCTTGCTGTATTACCTTAGGCAAGTTACTTAATCCATTTGGGCTTCAGTTTTCTCATTTGTAAAATGTGGATAATGATCATAGTACCCATTTCACAAATGGCAAGGCTTAGAAGCATCGACTCACAGGTAGTGCTGAGCACAGTCACTGCATGGGGTGAATACTTCCTTAGGGCCTACACAAGATCTATGAACTTTACTGTTTTTTCTCAGGTGGATCAAACACCCATATGACACCTGTATGTGCCACTTCAGATCCTCTCAGTCTCACCTGACTTCTGCCCCCGTGGTCACTGCAGTGACCAGCTCTTCATGGTCTCTGAGCAGCTTTACACAGGTGCAATATGGCAGCACTCACTGCATGCCTGTGCTGTGTGCCTCTCACCTCTGCAAAGGCCCCTGTATTGCCTTTGGTTGAGTTCTCCCAGGAGTAGATGGCAAGATAAGAATTTGGAGGTAATCCTAGGAACATTGATAAGGGTCTAGGGAAGGGAGACAAGGTGAGAAGAAAGACAACAAAGGCTGTGTTTATGAGCCAGTTGTTGCAGTGGATAACTGGGACTTGATCCCATTCGATGTCTCTGTGAGACTACACAGCACATGTTTCAAGGTTAGTTCACCCAAGGGACAAAGGCATTGGCATATTTAAGCACCCACTCTCAACTCCCAGGACGGTTAACTCCATGGCATGTGGGCCTGTCATGAACCTGTGACCAATGAAAGCCTCAAGCAGAGAGCTGCAGGTGCTGCCCTAGAGAGTCAAGGCATGTGTGGAAATAGGGAGGGCTGAGGACCCGAAAAGAGCAAAAACCAGCTGCACCTGTGCCGATGAGTCTTGGGACTTTGAAAAACCCCACTCAGGGTCTGTGTATGCAGCTGGGAAACCCAAAAGAAGTAAGAACTTGTGGCTCAGACCTTTCAGAGGCTGCTGGGAAAAAAACAGGAGCTGATGGATACATTCTTCTCCTTTTCTGTCCTTAGGGTAGACTGTCCTGAGGCCCAGTTTATACACCTTCATGGATAATGATCTCATGAGATGATACAATCCATCTTACTTAGAGAAAGGCTAGCTCTCCAATCCATCCTAATCGCTCCTCTCTTCCTCCCTGCCTCATTCCCCTCAGTCCTCATGCCTGCTCCCTGGAATTAAGTTGTACCAATAAGCCATGGCCTCCAGCTTTGCTGACTAAGACAACATAATTCATCTCTTATTACAGTACTCCCCTCTTACCCATGGTTTCTCTTCCCATGGTTTCAGTTACTTACCATCAATTGTGGACCAAAAATGTTAAATGAAAATTTCCAGAACTAAGCAATTCGTAAGTTTTGAATTGCGCATCATTCTAGTATTATGATGAAACCTCCCATCATCCTGCTCTGTGCCACCTGGGATGTGAATCATCCCTTTATCCAGGTATCCATGCGGCATAGGCTTCCACCCATTAGTCACTTAGTAGCCAGCTCAGTTTTCAGGTGAAAAAACATAGTATATATATGGTTCGGTACTCTCCTCAGTTTCAATCCCAAATGTCCATCACTGTACCAACTTCAAAGAAACTGGATCTTCTTAGGGTGGTGAGAGGCACAATGTGAACTATCAAGTCATGTAGGCACCTTTAAGAAGATAAGATCTCGGCTGGGCTCGGTGGCTCATGCCTGTAATCCCAGCACTTTGGGAGGCCAAGGCAGGTGGATCACAAGGTCAGGAGATCGAGACCATCCTGGCTAACACGGTGAAACCCCGTCTCTATTAAAAATACAAAAAATTAGCCAGGCATGGTGGTGGGCTCCTATAGTCCCAGCTACTCGGGAGGCTGAGGCAGGAGAATGGCTTGAACCCAGGAGGCGGAGCTTGCAGTAAGCCAAGATCACGCCACTCCAGCCTGAGCGACAGAGCAAGACTCCATCTCAAACAAACAAACAAAAAAGAAGATAAGATCTCCTGAGTCATCCAGGAGATAATAAGAGACCCCAGAACTTGGGTATCCTTAAGGGAAATACAGCTCCTAGAGAGAAGGATCCACAAATGCAAGACTCCTGCTTCCCCCAAATCAGAGAAAGTAAAACTCAAGGAGGAGCCAAGGGTTTGTATTGAGTGGCTTCCTGAAATGGCGCTGAAGGCAGCATCTCTCAGCCTAGACATTTGATCTTGTCCATAATAATCCCACATCACCCCTGCCCTAACCAGGGAAGAACAAAGATTGCATGATGGACAGTGGTCTTTCGCAAATATAATCAAGAAGCCGATACTGCAGTTAACTTCAAGGGTTGCAAGACTAATTTCAGTGTTTATTATTTTGAACATATTTTGAAGGAGACTTGAAGTGCCTTCTTTGACGCGAAATCCATATCTGGTGAAAGAAACAATTCTCAAGAAACATAGCTGTCCTGTGCCTGTGGCATGGAGGCATGGTCCCTGCCTGACTGCTCACTTCTGCCGGCACAGAGCTGACACCTCCACCCCAGCTGGGGCTGCCCCATTGCTTTCACGTCAGGAAGCACTCTCTGCAAAATGAATAATACATCACTTTGTTTCTGTAAGGACACTTGTCACTCTTTCCCTTGCCAAAGTGCAAATGAATATTCAGTGAGGATTGTCACCCCCGCTGCCCACTGTGAACAGACAGGATCAGTAATGACCCTTGTGATGTGATTTCAGAATGTGCCTCCTGCCCAGAGTCTACCCACAGGAAGGCACCTGAAACCTGCAGAAAAGGAAATTGGCATTTATTGAGCATCTATGCACCAAGTTCTGCACTAGAAGCTCTCTCTGGATTAACTGAGAAATCAGCAGTTTTTCTGTGAGACCCAGGCAGCAAATGTTTTATGCTTTGTGGTCTCTAGCAACTCTGTCCTAATTGCTCCACTCTGCCTTGCTAGTGCCAAAGCAGCCCTAGATAATAAATACACCAATGGGCGTGGCTGTGTTCTCATAAAACTTTATTTACCAAAACAGGATTTAGCCAGCAAGCCATAGTCCGCTGACCCCTGGGTTAGCTTACGTTGCCTTCATAAGCACTCATGGGTGGTAAGCATTGTCCTTGTGCAGTTTCTCTTCAAGTGCAGTCACTCTTGAGAGAAATTACTCAGCAAATCCCAAACATCTTAGTATGATTTAATTCATCGTTTGCTCTTCTAGAGATGAGAAGTGGAGAAAGAAGGAGAAACAGCTCTTCAGAGTAAACACAAACGTCAAAAGATAGGAAAAGAAAGGCAGAGGGAGAGAAGGGGCAGGGTGACTTAGGGTAGGGTGAATGAATCTAGGATGGGAAGGAGGGAGGACCTTAAGGACAATTTGTTACAAGGCCATGTCATCCCATTTTAACCAGTATCACATCACAGTAAAAACACCGTCTGGGGAATCAACTGCTTTGTTAAAACTAGCTCTGCTTCTGACAGGTGGTGAGACCTTGGATAACTTATTAATCTTGGGCACCAGTCTTCTCACCTGTCAAGTGGGGATTCATAAGATTGAAATGAGGATTAAATGAGATAATTCATGGAAAGGGCTTGGCAAAGTGCCTGGAATGATCTGACCACTCATTAAGGTCAGCTGTTTCTACTGTTGTATTCCTATAAGCTATAATGAGCCCACGAAAGTCATGGCTCTCAGAATGCAAATGCCAACTATAAATTCGTAAACGCTCTTAGTGCAGAGTCTATAGGTCCCTTCTCCCTTATAATAAGAAACGTACCAGTGAGTCAACCAGACTGTCTGGACTAATAATGAATCGTAAACAGCAACACACACTCAGCACAGAATATGTCCCCTCTATACACCTGGAATCCACCAATCATTGCCCCTAAAGGTTTCCCGTCCCCAGCTCCACACCCTAAATGTATTGTGTGTTAGGAGTTGATCACTAATGCTACAGAGGTTGCTTCTGTGGTCAAATCTGGATGCTGCAGCTTGTTTTTCCAGTCATTTATTTTACCCATGCATTCGGAAAGGCTTGTTGAGGCTTGAGTAGAAACACAAGAAAGTGTACAAATTAAATAAAATACAGTGCTCAGGGTACATACGACTAATTGCTTTCTAATTCTCTCTATTTGTACGAAGCCTGAGACTCTCTTCACAGCTCTTGACCCTAAGGGGCCAACATATGACAAGAGCATTTAAGATGGGGAATTAAGTTTCCAGGCAAAATGTAGCCAGCGCCAGAAAAACAGAAAAATGAGAATTGGAAATTCAATGCTTCCTGGGCTGAAAATGCTCATTTATTGTGGAGCCCTGCTGGTCTCATCAATCCTTCCCAGCCTTTGAGGATCCATACACGCCTTGCCTCCTGTAAGAAGGAAGCGTGAACTCACAGCTGCAGCCTCTACTGATTTCTGGCTCTTCTCATTGCCTGCAGAACAAATAGCGGTGGCTCTCGGTCACTGATGCACACTGGAGTAATCTAGGGTGCTTTAACAAAAAGCCCAGAGACTCCACCCAAAATTCTGACTTGCTTAGTCTGGGTAGAACTGGATGTCAGAATAGATTTCAATTTTTTTTTTTTTTTTTTTTTGAGACTGAGTCTCACTCTGTTGCCCTGGCAGGAGTGCAATGGCACAATCTCAGCTCACTGCAACCTCTGCTTCCCAGTTTCAAGTAATTGTCCTGCCTCAGCCTTCTGGCACGTACCACCATACCCGGTAATCTTTGTACTTTTAGTAGAGATGGGGTTTTATCATGTTGGCCAGGCTGGTCCTGAACTCCTGACCACAAATAATCCACCCCCTCGGTCTCCCAAAGTTCTGGGATTACAGGTGTGAGCCACTGCACTCGGCTGCTTTTAATTTTTTAATGAAATAAAATACATGTTTAAAAAAGAAGGGCACATAAGCGTTCAATCCAATATATTTTCAAAATGACACACATCCATGTAACTGGCACATAGATTGAGACATAGAAGGTTACCATCATCCCAAAGTCTCCCTCATGTACCCTTCCAGACACCGTTCCCCCCAGGGGAACTATCCTGACTTCTAATAGCATATACGAATTGTGTCTGTCTTTGTATTTGATACGAATGGAATCATACAACATAACTTTTTTATACTTAAGCAAGTTTAAAATTTTTAGAATAGTTTTAGAATTACAGGAGTGCAGACAGTACAGAGAGTACCGTATACCCTGTCCCACATTCCCCTATTGTTAACATCTTACATTACTATGACACATTAAAGAGTGACCTGCTTCTATCTAGTTTCTTTCACTCAACATTATACTTAAGAGATTTATCTACACTTATTTATCTAATTTATCTACATTATTGTGTGTAGTTGTCAGTCTTTCATCCTCATTGCCGAATGGTGCTCTATTATGTGAATAATCCATAATTATTTATCCTTCCTACTGTTGATGTGCACTTGGAGAGTTTCCAGTTTGGGGCTCTTACAAATAGTACTACTAGTATGAACATTCTAGTAGGCATCTGTATTTTTAAAAAGCTCTCCAGGGATGCTAATGTACAGCCAGAACTGGAAGTCACTAATATTAATGTAGGCAAAATAGTTCATTCCACCTTGGGTTGCTGTCCTGTCATTTCATATCCCTCAGCCTTTGTCTTCCCTGAGGCTCTGTGCTCCCCACAGTGTGTGGTACAGTGCTGAAGATGAAGGAGGTCTTCAACCAACAGCTGTTTCTTGATGAATGCATTGATCACGCTTTCGTATTTCCCATCAGCCTTTGTTCTGGGTCTGGGCAGCCCGTTCCTGGGCAGCAGCATCTCTCCCACTGCTGGAGTAGGCTGTCCAGCACCCATTTTTACTGCATCTGGTCCCACAGAGCTCTTCTCCAAAACAGGCATCCTCGTGATGCACTTGAAAGAGCAAACCCTGAGTACAAATGGAATGGACACAGCATGCACAATGAGCCCGGAACAACAAGGTGGCTATTTAGTGGCCCTTTGTCATTCTTCCTTTGTATATTGATTGTTTCTTTGTTCACTTTTCCAATAGGCATTTTATCCTTTTCTTACTGACTTTAAAATTGTAGCTTTTCATATATAAGAAAGTTAACTTCTCTTTTTCCTGTCCTAGATGTTGTAATTATTTTCAGAAAACCCTACATCCAGGCCTTCCTCCCCCTTCCCTCATCTTCCTCGGTGCCCATACAAAGGTCTGTGTTGTACCTGGCACCATGAACATCTCAGATCTCAGCAGCGCATCGACCCTGACGTCTGCTGGTAAATGTGACTGTGCCACTGCTGGGTTTATCTCTATCTTCTTTCCTGGGGCCACTTTCACAAACTGCCATTAACTGCGTGGCTTAAAACAGCAGAAATGTAATCATTCAAGTTCAGAAGGCCAGAAGTTCAAAACTGAGGTGTTAAGAGACAAGCCAGTTGCCTTCTTCTGGAGGCTGTCAGAAAGAAACTGTCCCACGCCTCTCTCCCAGCTTCTGGTGGTTCCCGGCAATTGCTGCCCTTCCTAGGCTGTAGACGCGTCTCTCCAGTCTCTGCCTCCGTCTTCACAACACCTTCCTCTCTGCGTACCTTCATCTGCGTGATGATTAATTTTGTGTGTCAACTTGGCTAGTCCACATTGCTCAGACATTTGGTGAGACATGATCTGGATGTTTCTGTGAGGGTGTTTTTGGATAAGAGTAGCATTTTCAGTGGAGGACCTTGAGTAAAGCAGATTGCCCTCCATAAGGGTGGGTGGGCCTCATCCAATCAAATGGAGGCCTTAATAGAACAAAAGGCCGCCCTCCCTCAAAGAGGAAATTCTTCCAGCAAGTGGTCTTTCCACTTGAACAGCAACATTTGCTCTTCTCTTCCATAGGTGTCCAGCCGGTTGGCCCATCCTGCATATTGCAGGCTTGCCAGCCTCCATAATTGTGCAAGCCAATTTCTTCAAATATATCTTTATTTATACATACTTCTTACTAGCTCTGTGTCTCTGGAGAACCCTGACTGGCATAATCTCTGTGTACCCGCACCTCTTCTTATAAAGACACCAGTCGTTAGATTTAGGGTCGACACCAATCTAGTATGACCTTATCTTAACTAATTACATCTGCAAAGACCCATTTCCAAATAAGGTCACATTCTGAGCTGCTGGATGGACATGAATGAGGGAGTGGGGCTCTATCCAACCCGTACAATCTACATTGCTTGGAGTTACTGAATTGTAGACGCAGCCCCAGGATCTTAGTGCATCCTAGCACTATTTCCCTTTTCTTATGAATCTTGGAGATGTCATGGCCTCAAGAAGTAGAGGCTGCTTACCTCTCAGACTTCCAGCACCAGCCTGGTCCTCCTTTTTCAGCCATTTCAGGTTGAACATGTCAGTCTCAGGTATAATTGTTACCTTTGAGTTAGACCCTTCCTGACTATGCTGCCTAAACCCAGGATGGTTCCACTTATTCAAGTGTTTACTAAGTCATCAAACATTTAATGGGTTAAGCACTGAATTCCTGAGGACGTGAGTATGATTTCTGGGCTCGGGTGGTCTAGGTGTGAGTTCTAGTTCTAGCCTGTTTGGTTGTATGATCTTGGATTTGTTATTTGGACTCTCCCTACCATAAAACATTGTTATAAATATTAAGCAACAAAAAGTCATAGAATGGCACCTGGCGATAAACTCTAACTAAAGATAGCTATTATCCAGTAAATAGGTGAGATGTGGTCCACACCAATGGCCCTCTTTGACCCACTTCTTTGGCCTCCTGGTTTGCATACCACACATTCCTCTCCTCTTCACAAACCTGCCATGGCCACTCATCACCTCCAGAATAAGATCTAGCCTGCTCAGTTTGGCAATGAAGGTTCTGGCCTATCTAATCCCCACAGACTACCTTTCCAAACTCTTCTGCCACAGGAAGAGCCTTTACACATCTGCGCTTTACACACCCTGCAAGCTGCAATACTCACCATTCCAAATCATAGAGTGCATGTTAGGACACTAGGCTTTTGTTCATTCTCTTCACTTTGCATAAAAGTTTCTTCTTTCTCCTACAGTTATTCATTTCCATGCTTAGCTCAATTTTGCCACCATTTTAATGTATTCCTATTTCTCCCAACAATTTTAATTTCTTTTTATCCTCAAGTCCACATCATTTTTTTATACTTATTTAGCACTTACTTTATTCTGCATCATCTGACAATTGCTCAGTTTTCTGTCTGTTTCCCCTAAGACAGGAAGCTGCTTGACGGCAGAACTCGCATTTGATCTCCCTCCACCTCTCTGTCATGTGCTAGGCATGCAGTAGGTGATCAGTAAAGGTTTGTGGTCAATTGAAAGGGCCACACAAGCTCTGGTTGCTGCATGCCAGCTTGATGTCTGCTCTAAGCTTCTCACTCATCTTTTTAAAATTTCTGTTGCATGCACTTCCTAAAATTTTCTGGAGCACCTTCTCTAAACATTTCTTCTCATAAAGCTGTATCCCCACCTGCACTCCCAGGAAGGAGCTGAACACCTTGCCATTGCCACCTTCGTCACATGCCCTGCTGGGTGGGGCTGAGTCACACCAGCACAGGTCAGAAGGGTTGAGTCAGCTACACTGCAGAGCTCCAACATGGAACATCTCATCTTGGCCCGCGACATTGCCATTGTGCCTACGTTATTGTACAAACACGTTTCCAGCCTACTTAGGATATGGAAAATCTACCTGTAAATGGCAATCTTCACCTGCCTAATCACAGAGATCAACTAAATTCTTAACTCAAGGATCTGAAAACACAGAAACAGCTAAGACATAGCAGATAATCCCAAAGTGCCTGAGTTCCAGTCCCCAAACAGATGGTCATGCTCCCGGGTAGCATTAGCAGAATGGCTACATATATTTCTTAAGTCCAACGTAGAGGAAGACAACTGACATTAAAATTCTTTATGTCTTTGTTGACAGATGATAAAGGATTTATCTTAATTATATTCCTGAATTCTTGGTGCATCAACATTTAGGACTCCTAGCCAGTAAGCATGGTAGAAACAGACAACCCTGACTTCTCTCTTCAAACCGTGCTCCACGCTGTGAGCACAGACGTCATTCTCAACTCTGACCACATCTCTTTACTGATTCAGATGATCTAAGTGAGATGCGGTCCACGCCAACGGCCCTCCTTGCCCCACTTCTCTGGCCTCCTGGTTTGCATACCGCACATTTCTCTCCTCTTCACAACCCTGCCTTGTTTCATACAAGGCCCCATTCGTGCAAGGCCCAGGTTCCCTCTAGAGAAATGAGTCACTCCGTGTTGCTCACGTGCACCTTCACCATACCCCTACACTGTCCACTGTGCAAACATGCAGGGATCTGTCCCTCTTCCAGTCCTTCACTCTTGCTATTCCTCTGCCTATACTGCCATCTTCTCTTGTTCCACTGGAAAATGTAGTGAATATATATATCACATTGCAATGAATCAGAACTAAAACCTATTGTAGACTTTGGGCGAGGCAGATAGAAACAAGTCATGAGAAAAATGTTTCAAACAAGTCATGAGAAAAATTCATGACCTGTGGGCATGGAAAAGCATCAATGAAGTCTGGGAGCTCATCCTATAACAGCCTCCTATCTTCCCCTTCTTATGCTGCTAAAAGCGAGGTTGCAGCTCAATCCCGCTGGTGATGGGTGACAGAGGCTGAACCACACATGATGCCTTCAGTAATTACTCATCATCGGGCTTAGTCATGAACTCCTGATTTATTACTATCGGCAACCAAATGTCCCAATCAGATTCCAAGCTCATCTGAGGGCTGTCACCAAAGCTTTGCTAACATAAAACAGGACTTTATGAAGCAACCAATTTGAGTTTTCAAAATTGGATTTTAAAAATTAATCGGCACAACACACAACCCTGATTCTTAACTCTTCTCTCATCCCCATCCATCTTCGACTCCCCACCATCCTTGCCCCTCCCTGAGCCTCTCAGCATCCCTATGCCCACCTTCCTCTTTATCTTATCCTTAATGGAGTAAAGATCAAAGTATTGGTAAAGAAAGAACTGGTACTTGGGAGGAGGAGGAGTGCAATGTTGCACTGTTCACGGGAATTCTATGATAACTTTTTTAAGGAGAAAGTTTAATGGCTTGTTTTTTGGTTTCACCTGAATCAAGACATCACGTGACGCAAGAAAAGGAATGTAATTGCTGTGGCTAGGGGATAGGGGTCAGAAAGACTCTTACTTTTTGGTATAGCTGATTAATACCTTTTGCATTGTGTATTGTGTCATAATTATCTTTTAGCCAAAACATGAATGAGTTTTCTTTAAGGTCGTGTATGCCCTTAGCAGACCCATTGCACTGTGGTCCCAGAGAATAGTGCACACCTACCCCAAGAGGGTGCGAGGTTAAAATCCTCATTAATTCCAGTGTATTTGGACCAGAGGTTTTTTTTAGAGATTTAAATTTGAAGGCTACCTTAAAAGTGTTCTCTCCTTCTAAGTATTAGAGGTGGAGTCTAGAATTGGCTGTGAACTTGTAAATAACAGTAACACAGGATATAGGTTCAATATCACTCCTGAAGTTATCAAAATACATGTCTGAGAAGCAAAGGCATATTTAGGAATGCAAGCTCATGTTTTCTGATTGGTGAATAAATATTGCAGTCCTGTAACTCAACACACAGCCAACAATCTTGTAATAGTGGAGTTTCTTGGCTTATTTATTTCTCAGAAAATAAACCAGCAAAATACAACGTGCTGCAAATTTGTTTCATTTACTCTCTTCAGTCAACTCCAGGCAAATTATAAGAACGTTACTGTTTTTTAGGCTATCAATAGTTTTTCCATAAGAAAGCTATTTAAATTTATTATTGATTTTTTTTAATGCCACTGTCTAGCCAACACCCTATTGATGGCAGAGAATAAAAGAGAAAATATCTGGGGAAATGCAAGACATTAATTTTCTAAGTATAGCCATTGCTTTTGTTTTAATCTGGTTTATTAAATTATCTTCTGATGCAAGTAAACTAAGCAAAATCTCCATTACCCACCAGAACACCAAGAAGCTACCAGAAATTCACTATACACAAATCCTCTATACATATATTTCTGCTCTTTTCTCCTGAAATCAGTCAATGTGGCATAAGAATTTAGCTTTGGGGCTCTGGAATCTGACTTCAATGCTACACTAACTAGTAGATAATAACCTTAGTCAATTTTCTTAACTTTTCTGCCTGTTTCCACATCTATAAAATAGGGCTAACAGCTATATCTCTCTCATGGGGTAGTTATGTAGAATAAATAAGATGATGCATTATAAAGATCTTGGCAGCAAATGAGCACTCAATAAATATCAGCTATTGTGTTTAGATAGTAATACAGTAGCCTGATTCATTGCTAATCTGTCTGGGACCTTCTCTATTTCACCATTGTCTCACAGATGATCAGTTCACGGAAGGCAAGTTTCTATTGAACACATGTCCCCCGCATTTCACTGCCTCATTCTGCCTTGTAGTTTACCCATGTCTGGTGTTGTCTTTGTCTGTCTGTGCTGCTAAAACAAAATACCTGAGACTGAATAATTTCTAAAACAGAAATTTATTTCTTATGTTCTGGAAGCTGGGAAGTCCAAAATCAAGGCACCAACAGAGTTAACCAACCTTTGCTCCCAAGGTGGTTTCTTCTTGCTGCTTCCTCACATGGCCCAAGGTGACCCTAGCTAGTTCCCTGAAGCCCTTTTACAAGGCATTAATCTCATGGAGGGTGTGGGGCCCTTAAGACTTAACACCTCCTGAAGACCCCTCCTCTTATTATCACATTGGGTTTTAGGTTCCAACGTATGGATTTTGGAGGGACACAAACATTCAAACCATAGCAGGTATCCAGCAATAGCAGAACAGCCTGGAGACATTACCTCTTTTTAGACATCCTTTTCTGCCCTGCTCACTGATACTGCTTTTAAGCACAGGCAGAATCGTGTAGACCAGTGCAGGTTGATTTCAAGGGATAAAGGAGGTCTCAAAACTCCCCTTGTCCCCAGTAATTCCTGATACCTGGGAAATGCTTAAACTTACATCATTGGTTCAGTTAAATCTTCAGTTTAAAGGAATGAAAAGGAGAAAGGAAATGAAAATTCTCCAAAAAAGAAATGGAGCACAATTTTACCTTGTTCTGAAGCACCTCAAACTTGGGTTTAAGATGTGATGGAAAAATATGGCAGATTGTATTGGCTGTGGGATATCTTAAGAATCAACTTCAGAGGCTTTCGTTTCAATAATTCATCAAAAATAGACATCTGGATAACCCCTTCTCCTTCTGCCTACCCATTATTTAAAACTATTCTACAAATATTCTATCCGGGAATAAACTCTTCCTTCTTTAAGTGCCCGTAATGCCTTATAACTTGAGTCTAGCCCCTGTTAACTCCTGCCTTATTTTAAGTTTATTCGTGTGTTATAGTTGTTGTTGACTATGTTGCAGCTTTTGCACTGGGCCAGCAGAAACCTGAGGTCAGGTCTCCTGCCTTTATTTCTCATGCTCCATTTGGAATCCATGTTCATTTTCATGTTGTGTCATCCTTGTGGCTCCAGCCTGCATTAACAGCCCCCTTTGCTGCATGAGCAACAACCATTAGAGACCCATACTTGTAGTGACTGAGACACAGTGACATTATATCACAACCTCAGAAACCACGACATAAACCAAGAAATAATCAACTCCATAGTTTTTAATAGTGCCACTAGAAATGGACTGTCTGCTGCTAAGTACAGGGAAACAGTTATAGCTGGAGCTGCTATAGAGGGGAGGGATGATGTTTGATAATGTGATATAGGAAATCTCGTGATACTACAGAAAGTGATGATCTATTCTTAGCTTCAACCTGCATCTGACTTTTCCTACATAAAGGGGTAACAAACTCCATCAATAATCACAGCCCTTAAAATTTCAGCTTCTGGCCCTCAAATTACTAATCCTCACAGATTAGGGCCACAGTCTATTCTTAGAGCCACAAAACTCAGCGATCTACATGACCATAGGCAACATGATGGAGGGATACTGAAAGGAAACCAAGTCTTCTAAAGAATATAACTGATGGACTCAGGGTCATTGACATCAGAGCCAGAAGCATTATTTTCTTTTTATCAACTTAAATCTGCCTAACCTCTCATGTTATTCGGGCCTGGGGACACATGCCTTCTCAGACTTTATTCCAGTCTCTTTCTCTGCCAATATCCAGAAGATTTACAAAGAACCTGGAAAATAGGAACAGGTCCTCATTTCTATAACGGCTTCTTCTGGCGTCTTTAAGGCTTAGCATCTCAAGGTTTAATGTGATTCCTTGAAGTCAGGCTACCCCAAAGCAGAAAGCCTAACCCCATTTGCCCAGCTGCCCGTCAGTCTTTGCCCCTCGAGGTGTCCTCCCAGGGCACTGCTGGGGAGCAGGGCCTGGGCTGGCCTTCAGACCGTACTGAGTGTCCCCTGTTCTCCAGGGTGCACCCTTTATCACTCTTCCTGCCCAATACCACCTGTCTGATTAGTTCAATACTTTATAAAGCACTGATGGACTTTGGCCCTCAGGCAGCTTCTCCTCTCTGTCCTACAAAAATTTCCAGAAAAAAGAAATATAAACAAATTTGTTTCCCATCTGCAACAAGGAAGAAGGAGGGAAAACAGAGACATACATACACCAATAAATATCTCAATCCTTTTTTCTTCCATAAACAAAGACTCCGTAATAAAAATATAGCAGGATACAGATATCCCAGGGCAGATCAGACCTCTTCAGATAAAAAGCAATGTGAGACATGCAATCAAGAAACCAGTTTGGACCAGAACTAGTTCGATAAAAGGTGATCTCAAAGTTCTTGGTGAGGAAGCGAAAAGAGAAAAGGGCTGGATCTGCTGCATATCTTTCCTTTCCAAATTGAAGTTTATACATCAGAACAGTGGTGTTTCCATTCCTTCTCCATGAAACATTACCATCTTCAAAAAACCAAGTTACAGAACCCTTCCTACATGTGTTAGAAACAGACACAAGCTTTGGGTGACACCCACTTGAACATCAGAGTCAAAATAGCAGGCACAACCAGAAAAGCAACTCCTGCTGAGAGGACTCGCTTACCCCCAGATTATTTCCATCTGTGTGTGCAGAATGTGAAAATCGCACAGCTTTTGAAAGGGAATCCAGGTGTCCGGGTGAAACTTTTGCGCAGCAGAGATGATTTAAAAAGTAGCAGAGGCTTTGATCCAATTTATTATACCACTCAGTTACTAAGGAAATGGAAATTCTGGAAGTTGGCCAGTCATATTTAATCCAACGATGTGTACTTTCCAAAAAGTAGTAGAGATAAGCCGAGCTTATCTTCCCCATCACAGAAACAGCCTACACAAGGAAGAAGTTTCCCAACCATAATATTTGGTTCCAAAACTTTACCTCTTCTCCCCCTAGTTGTTGGCCTTGAATGGAACAATAGAGGCATTGTAAATAGGTGTGGTGAAGAGGCAGCCAGCCAGTCTGCACACACAGAGAAAAGATACGTAGCTTTATTTTGCACCAGTAATCTAGTAAAACACGTTTATTATTAAACAAAAAACCCTAAAAATTAAATAGATAAGCCAATAGTAGAAATTAAGAATTGCCTACTATCACCTGTTAATAACCACTATTAATATCTTGGTATATATTTGTCCAGACTTTTTTCATGCAGACACATAAATAACATATATATACCTAATTTTTATAAGAACAGGGTCATTATACATAGTATTTTCTAACCTACTTTTTAATTTAGAAATATATTTCTATATAAACAAATAAACTTCTATTTAATTATTTTTATATCTACAGAGCACTCCACTATACCACGATTATTTTATTAGAAAATGTAGGTCATCTCTAGTTTTTCTGTGATTAATAATACTACAATGAATGAATATAATCTAAATGTATTTCTGGCTATTATCTCAGGACAAATTCTTTCAAAAGGAATTTGAGGTCAAAGCTGTTCGGATTTCATAGGTTGTTTTGATGTGAATTTCCAAATCGCCCTTCAGAAGAGCTGTTCCAACTTGGACTCCGTGTGCAGTGTGAGCGTCCACGGCATTCCTCTTAATACTGTGCCACGAACTCTCACTGGCAGACCCAACTGTTTATGACTGTAAGAATCTGAGGCCCCTGCATTTCTATCATTCTGCACACAAGCACATCTTTGGAACAAAATGTTTATATATATACTTGTTCAACCAAAACAAAAATCCTCAGGAGATTCTCATTCGGCAACAACCCCTAAATCACATTGTTTTTTAAAATCTAATTTAACCAAGTCAGCATCTCAGTCTCAGGGTTTTTTGTTGGCTAGATGTTCTCTAAGGTCCCTTCTTTTAGAAAAATCCATGGTTTCATTTCACAGACCTCATCTGGGCCAGCCTCCTCTCCAGCCATCCCTCCTCCATTTCCCTTTAAGACATCTTCATGTTGCTGTGCTGTTTTCTGAATTAGTTAGGCCATTCCTGAATTCTGAGTCTTGGACACACTATCCCCACAATCTTAAACCATTAACTTTATTTCCTTTCCTGTCTGCTTATCCTTGAAGGTCCACCCCAGTAGCACCTTCTCTGGGACACCTTTGTGGATTCCCCAGCATTCACTCTGTTTTTCCCACCTCACCCCATTTATGTCTCTTTTGAAATGCTTATAACACTGAATGCAATGATCTTGTTCACGTCCGTGTCTCCCATGAGACCATGTGTTCTCTGTATCTCCTGGCTTAAGAATTCCATGATGCATATTAAAGATGCTTCATAAGTACTTGATAAATGTGCAAATGAGCAAGTGAATGAACAGGTGACTCCATCTGTGATGTCTCCAAAAGTTAAGAGATTTACTCAAACCTACATCAACTTGAAGACTGTCATTTTGTACCTCTAAGGGCCAGGGTTTCTTCTGGGCCTTATCCCAAATCCAGGCTCCTCTCAGTAGAATACTCTTCTCTCCTTTTTATGAACAAACACCTACTACCAGTTCTCATCCCTGGACTGGGGAAGAAGGTGATTAAACCCAGTTCATACACACGGTGCCATGGAACCTGGTACTATCTACCATCCATATTTTGGATATCCATGGAGAGAGGGGAAGGTTACAGAAATTCTAGTCAAACAAGGGGGGCTGGAAAATGTAAAGGAGACAGAGTCTTTGCACTCCTTTCTAGGAGCAACTACACATGGGAAGACAGGAGATTAAAGGGAGAAGTGTGTTTCCGCTTCTGTTAACCTTATCATGTAGGACTCAGGCTGAGGACACAATGTGAATTACTGTTAAACAATGTGAGTATTTAGAAGTTCTTAACACTGCACCACACAGTTCCAAAAGACACTCCCCTCCCACTATTTTTACCCAGCAAAACAGAGCTGTTTTTCACATTTGATCTAAGCAAATACGTGTTTATCTATTTGCTATGAAGTGGCAACCCAGCCACACTGCAGTGGCCATAACAAGACCACCACTGAACTTTCCTGAGCAGCAAGCCCTGACCTTGGTAGCTGAAATTCCAGGAGCTGGGGTCATGCATTCAGATCTGCCCTCTAGGCTTGCGGTGGAATTAGCTCAGAACACCGAGGCTGTGAAGTACAGTAGCTGAAAGTGAAAGTTCTAAAGTTTGACATCCCTAGGTTTGAATTATAGCTCCACCGTTTTCTGTTTGTGTAACTCTTGGCAAGTTACTTAGCCTTTTTTGAGTTCACATTACCTCTTTTATAAGATGTCTCACTCTCTCTTACTGCGTGCAAGTCTCTTCTCAAATGTCACCTCCTCAGAGAGGCATTTCCAGACCACCCTGTCTAAAATGGTGCTTCCTGTCACTATCCATCATCTCCTGTCTTGCTTAACACTCCTCTGGGTATTTATTACTACCAATATTCTGTAAGATTGTTTGTTTGCTTATTGTCCTCCATTGGTAGGAAATCATCAAGAAAACAAGCAATTTGTCTCACCCATTCTGGAAGAGTGGCCAACACATAAATAATAGCAATTCAATGAGTGAATGGGAATAGCTATTGCATCTATTATTTGATTACTATGAGGATGGAATAAATAATGCACAAAATGTTTAGCATGTTTCTTAGCATATTAGAAGCCCACAATGTCAGATAGCTAGTAGTTCTAATAATACTTATAAATATTCTAGTATCAGAATTATTTTTTAAAAATCTAATTGTGAAAATACGACTTCATCCATTACCAGAGTTATTTTGTAAAATTCTAATAGTGAAAATATGACTTGATATGGTCTTATTTTATATAGTCTTTAATAAATAACCCAGCTTCTCACAAGAAGGAATTTGAGGCAGCTTCTGAAAATACATAAAGCGACCTGTACCAACATAATTTAAACCATTCTAGAAGATTTTAACGGTCGTTGATAAAATTTTAATACATTTTGTTTGCTTATTCATACATCTCATGGCAAATTCAGTTAACAGTCTTTTTCTCCTCATATACAATACTACACGAGTTAAGTGATCAAAACTTGGAGAAAGAAGTGTGCCGTCGTCCCTGACCAAATTACAAGCAACAATGTGGTCTCCACGCTACTGGTGGGAGAGCCATTGCTGAGCTGTACCCATGTATCTTTCTCTGTCCTTGCAGGCTTTGCATTTGTATTTGCTGAAAACAACTCTTGTAAGATATAGTAGGTGTTCTCAACCAGGGTTCTGGAATAACTGTTCCTATCATGACAGCACTTAATGGGCTTATTCAAGGTATTTAATGACTCTCAAATGTCATGTATGGTAGAGCTCACAGCTGTAATATGTTTCTTCTGTTTTTTCCTTTTATTTCATTTCCACCATGTAGATTTTGTGTCCGATATTCCTGTGTGGTTAGTCCTACAGAATTTCACTTGTCTTCCCATTTCTATGAATCATTCTCTGTCTGCAGTGGCTTCTGTCCATATTTGCATTTTGATCCCTGCTTTGTCACTGCATTTGCATTTTTAGAAGGTTTCCCAAGTCTTTAACTCGTAATTTAGTTATGTTTACATTTCTTAAATTATTTGGCTAAGCAAATACATGTTCAAAAAAATTCATGAAGTTTCTTGATTAAATTAATAAGGCTCAGATAGGTTGCCTTTAACTGATAAATGCTCAGAAATACTTTACTTCTTGTAAGCAATTTTGTGCCTCATGTTTAGTCTAAAATAGGTGACATGTTTAACATTATATGTTGTAGAAATTCTAAACTTAGCTGAAAAAGATTAGCTTAATAAATCCTCAGAAACATATATTATTTATAAATGGTCATAATCTGAATTTTACTCTCATGATTTATAAAACAATAAGCTTGCATTTCACATTATCACCAGAAGCTTGCACTAGAAGCTTGCACCAGCTGACATGATCAAGAGAAAATCTCACCCAGCTGAATTTCAGAGAAACATACTTTAGCATTAAATTCTGGGGAAAGATACTAGAATGAAAAAGGAAACATGATAAGAAATTACCAAGATGAGGAAGCCAGGACAATCAGATAAAGCAACGGGTAGAATTATTCCTAAGAAATAGATATCCTATTTGTCTACATATTTGCTAAGGTTGAGCTGGGGCCATAAATCTGGCTCTTCCGGTCAAAGCAAAGAGGAAAACATATTTACTTATGAGAGTTACAAAAAAGTATCAGTTCACTTAGGAGAGTCACAGGTCTCCCTAGCAATGAAACCCTAGAAAAATTTCCCTTGTGGGTCCTAATGAAGGGAATATTGTGTAAGGGAGTGAACTACTTCCTCAGCTACCTCCTATATTAAATACCAAGGAGACATAAACAGGAGAGCTTCTTACAGCATCCACAGCAGCAGTAAACGTTACTACCCACAAGGCAGCTCACAAAAAGTGGTCCATACGGAGTCAAGACAATGGAGTCCCAGAGTGCAGCTCTCAATTCAGGAATAACTTGTAAAATTTTAAAAAGAATGGAGCTCCTTGTTCATTCAGTAAATATTTATTGAGTATTTGTGTGAGTCAGGTACTGTGCTGGGCATTAGGGAGGGAGCAGTGACAAGATAAATGTAGTGTCTTCCTGCAGAGAATAACAGGCTTGTTGGAAAGATGAGCCAACAACCACAAAATATTGAGATGTGTGCACAATGAGAGGACCTCTAAACCCCGGGCTTGCAGGTCCTTGAATGTCTCATGCCCAGTTGCTTTTCCCTTCACTTCATTGTAGCCAATCTGTTCTTGCTATCACAAACTACCCTGTTAGTACTGCAGTGAGCACCACCTCTGGAATCTGTTTCAGAAAACCCCATCTCTGACCCATACCTCCTCTCCTAGCTCCAGCTCCCTGACATAGTCGTCAGCCTCACCGGTATCCCCAAACCAACAACCACTTGCTCATTATCTAGCCGCCAGCTCCTGCTTTTATTTTCCTTCTTACTTATTTAGATCACAGGGCTTATCATCCCAATCACCTCCTTGAAAACGTCCTCTCCTCCTTGACTCCTCTCTCTTCTGTCACATCTGCCTGGAATAAAACCAAGCCTGACTGAGTCCAGTTTATCCACACCTGCATTTGAAAAACTGAGTATTACTGGGGGGAAACACAAACACGATCCTGCTGACCAGATGCACTTTAAACCCACAGTGGAAATCTGAACAAAACACTCAACACTTCCTTTACGTTTCCCTAGTTAATTAGCCTCTCCAGCCTCGAAATGATTATCTTATATCTTCTGTAGTCTCTCTCCTCAAACCTCCTTCAAATATAAATTAAATATTTTTAAATGTTTTTTATGATTAGAAAAATAGAAACCATCAGATAAGTATGTATGCATCTTCCTCCCCACCAAATCCATAAGTCTCCTTTATCTATATCTCTCTTTCTGCCCCTGTTTCAGTGGGAAAAGCAGAGTTCATCCAACAAATGCCACTTCCCCTTGAGGCTCTGGAACCCTGAGCCCCAGCACCTCAAGGATTTCCTCTCTCTTTGCTGCATTTTCAATCTCTTTCTTGTTATGAATCATTCCCATCAATGCATAAACATACTGTAAGGTTTAACATGGTAAAAATAAACACAAACAAACAAAAACCAACTCCCTCACTCAATATTCCCCCTCCAGCTGCTATTCAATTTTTCTTTCACATACAGTAAAAAAAAAAAAAAATTAATTAATTAATTTCCACTTCTAAGAGTTTACTCCAATTTCACATCTACCCACAGGACTCCACTGAAACTTCTCTGAAAGACACCCATGATCTCCGTGCTGGCAAATGTTAGGGGATGTTTCATATTTCATCTTAACCCCTAACTGCTCCATCCTTTAAAGCCACCCACCTTCTACTCTGGAAATACCACGTTCCTCTGGTTTTCCTTCTACCTCAGTGACCCCGTTTCTGAAATTCATTTACCAGCTCCTCCTTGCCTGCCTGGCTGCACCTCTGATCTCTGGACCCCTATATTCAACCGCCCACTTGACACACAGATGTCTGAAGGACAGTGGGCTGTAGGGTGGCAAGAGAGACGACAAGGGACAAGTTAGGAGGCTATTGCAGAACTCTGGGCAACAGATGATGGTGGTGATGGATATGGAGAGGAGTGAGTTAACTCAAGAGAAGTTCAGGAAGCAGAGTTATCAGGACTCAGTGATTGATGGATGCTGTGAGGGAAGGGAGAAGGAGGAGTCAAGGGTGACAACCTAGGTGGCATCATTCACTGAGATTGGAAACGGGGAAGAAAAACAGGCCACATATAATACATCCTTTAGAAATGTTCCAGAAACCTAGTTTCTCCCAACTGAACTTTTAAGAGGTTTTATTCCCCTGCAAACAAAACAAAAAAACTGATATGTAGATACTGCCCATCAAGGTCCACACACTCCTTGTCTTCCACCGGTACAGGGACCATGTTTCTTTGCTCAGCAGTCTGTCTCCAGCGCTAGCACTGCATCTGGTATACAGCAGGTGCTCTATGAATAGTTACTCAGTAACTGAAAACCTAGTTAGCAACCCCTTATGAACAGTTAGGGACTGCACCAGAATGGGTGCCTCTTATTTAACTTCCCTGTGCCTCTCCTTCCTCATATATAAAATGAGAATATTAGTGACGACTTTCCCCTAAAGTTATTATGGGAATTAAATATCATAATAAATGTAAATGCTTAGAGCAGTACACGCTCAAAAGAGCTATTTTGATTAACAATATACATACATTTTTAGGAAACTTCTACTCTGCCATGCAGAAGAGCCAAATGACTTTCATGATTTTTTTTTTTAACAGAAAACTGTGGGTCTTCAGGAGAGTAAGACTTGAGACTTTGCTGAAACTTGTGAGCTCTGCTGGGTGCAAAGACCTGGTCTCTCTATGAAGTTCAGTGTCTGAGAGATGCTACTGCCATGGCAGCCCCGTTTGTGTTTCTCTTGGTGACCTATCCTCTGCAGAGGAAGCCAAGTCTGCTAAAGGGGTGGGTGCTGTGCGGACACTCAATGTTGCAGTTAAACCACATCCCTTAAGAAGGAAACCTAAGGTGGCTACTCATTTGAGGTTCTCCAGTGGCCACACCAATGATATGAGTGTGATTCCACATGCAGGACAATTTAATGGCTGTGCAGTCATGCTCAAAAGGGAAGCACAGAAGGCGCAGAAGGACAGCCTGCCCTTGAAATGAAACCTCTCGTTCCCTTTGGATCCAGAAGGAAAATCTCATTGGAAAGATCCTCCTGAGCCACAAAAATAAGCACATGCCTCAAAAGGAGGGCAGAAAGCCCAGGACACGAGGCGGGGGTCGCTGAGATAGAAAGATTATAGCTAGAAAACAGCCAATCCCACCATCATAGCTGCTACCTCATCCCTTCCACACTTCCCAGCCCCCATACTACGCAGAACAGCAGGCTCTGCTGAGGGAGACTAAGAGGCGGCCAGTCCAGTGCTCAGTACGCTGCCGCAGTGCTCTGCCATCAACCAGCATTTGCCTGGTGCTCTGGAGTTTACAAAACTCTTTCATAGAGATACAATGGAGATAATGTTTTCAAAATGCCTTCCAACTTTTTTTTTTTTCCATTTCCTTTTGCCCTACGGCTACCCACGCATTGAATCAATGGTATTCATTGCTTCAAGTAAAGGCCAAAGGCAGCCTAGAACAAAGGAGTCATTCCTGAACTTCAAGTGTCAAACGGAATTTTTTTCCGTCTATCCATAGAGGACAACAGTTTTGAAAGCCAAGATTTGTTGAAGGAAAAAAAAAGCATTTTCTAAAATCTAAAACTCACTGTTTACATATCAAGAGTAAAGTTTGGAAGTCTGAGCATAGAACTGTACCAGGCTACTGGGCAGGCTGAGCCTATCAGGGAGATGAAATCACTGAGATAGAGATCTTCAAAGGCTGTCACTGAGATGGAGTTGGGAGTATAAGATATTTATTGGACTCAGCAACTGTGAGAGGGAGCAGGATCGGGAAGTGGGAGAAGTCAAACTTCAAAGTTAAGTCCAACAAAGCCTCAGCTAAACCAGAGGGCAGCTCCGAAATGAGTATTAGCCACTAGAGCCATGTGTCAGGCTGAAATGGCCAGGCTTTGATGTCCCTGCCTTGCCTGGACACGAGCTGCCCTGTGAACCTCTTGCCCTCAGGTGAGGTGGCTCCCTGCTGCTGAGGAGTGCGTGAAGGGCTGCGAGCTGGCACTCGCAGCAGCTGGGGTGACATTCCTTCCTGAAGGGGGATCTGGGAGGCTCATGTCCATATAGACCACAGTGACCTAATAGTTTCAGAAAGAACTGGAAAACGAGGGAGAGAAAGGCAAAGGGGGAGATTTGTATATCCTCACGTTCTAGAAAAAAGTAATATAGTTCTAATTCCTTGGGCATATCTAAAACAGTAGCCCAGCAGGCCAGAACACAAGGACCCTTTTCACAAAGACTTCTGCAGGTCATGCACTCAACAGACAGACTTGCTAGGAATGGCCATGGTCCCAGTCCCAGGAACAGTCTTGGACCGCATGGGCATGATGTACTAAGCCACTCAGATTACAATGGCCAGTCTTTCTGGTCAATTCTGCTCCTTGTTCTCTAGCCCCATACCAGCACCCCCATCCTCTGCAACAACAGCTGCAACAACAACAGAGATATGACAACCTCCCTCTCTGATTGCTAAGGAAGGACTTCAAAGCACATTGAGTAATTTGCATGTCTTATCCCAGGACAGAGAGAATTATAATAAAGCATTCCTTGGCTTTTTCTCTTCGGGACCAGAGTCTTGTATGTTCAGTTCTTTGGCTTTTGAGTTCCAAACCTATAGGAGAACCTCTAAGCCCAGCAAATTTTGAAGCACCCCTGATGAATTCCTTCATCCTGATTATTTATAGTAAAGGAGGCATTAATCTCCCCACACAGGGATGGCAGCCTTCACATAGCAGACTAAGGAAAAATGATGGTGCTAACTCAGACCCTGAGGGGTTTATTATATTAAAGTGAAGGAAATAAATCTCCAAACTCTATTGTATTTGAGTCAGGGCCCCTCCACTTCTTGTTCTCACTGGCCACCCCCTCTGATGAAACAGAGCTAGAGGAGAAAATGACAAAGCCAAGCAAGAGGCAGGCCTTTTTCCGGACCACTCCTTAAACCACCACATACTAAAACACTCAGGGAAGGCTTTTATTCAAACTCTGAGAACAAAGGCAGAGTAAGGCAAGCACAAACGAAGTAAGAGCAACAAGCACCCAAGAGCAAAGGCTGAACATCCAATTCCATTCTGTGTAAATATAGCTAATGAAAATGTCTTATCTGTTAATTTTTTCCCCAGCCGATGGCCTGCCCAATGTATTCCATTTCATTGAGAGTTAAGGACTCTGCCAAGTTCTACTAACATAAAATGTGCTCTCATACAGTTATAGGACAGAGGGAAAAGGGGTTTATATTTTTGTCTTTTATCACACAGCCTAAAAAGCATATGGTATTATCCACATTGACTGTTTCAGAAAGAATGGGGAGGAAGAATTTAACCCAGATTTGGCAAGCTCTATAATTATTTCCACTCTAAAATATTGTTTATTTTAAATAATATTTGATCTGCAAAACTTGACTACTGCCAACATAATTTAAACTCCCCCTTAGTATTTAGAGGACTAGAATATGCCTTCCAGTGAAGGAAATAAAAAGCATAACTTTGAGAAGACAGTGAAGGCCTCCTAGGAACTAAAAACGTTTTAGACAATTTTCACGGCATTGGAGCCATACAGCAGTTAAATTAGACCAAATCTGAACTGGGTCGAAAATTATGAATGTTCACTCCTGCACTAAACCAGTGCTCAACCCCAGTTTTAGTGCCTAACTTGAGTCTGGGAAAGAACAAGGGTCTGGGGAATTTGGCAGGTGCCTTGTGAATGTGTGAACCATCGAGTGAAATGCCATTCAACACTCAGTCATGGATGTGACTCCAGTTAGAAACTCATGTGATGGTTAGAGACAAAAAAAAAAAAAAAAAAAATGAGATTCAGTAGATGAGCTGAAAGTTCTTAGTCAAGCTGATGCCCACACTGGTGTCTGCTCCAGGATCCTGAGGGAAAGCCGCCCGTGGGACAGCAGCAACTGAGGCAATGAAGGCTCCACATAACAATGCATTTACATTCAAAATCCACTCTGCATTTTGTTCTTAGCAATCACTCACTCACCTTGCTAAGGGTTACCCATGAGATCTGACTCTGCAATGTTTAGATTGCAAAAGGTAACTGCAAAACGTGAACTTTTTTTCTGCATGTGTATTATGTATTCCAGTAAAAAATTAAAAAATAAACAAGTAATATTGACAAGCTGGAGTCAGAGTACGGGATAGCTCAAGCCATCTGCTTCCTTTCCCTGCCTTAGTCTTTGTAGTGATCAGGGACGCCTATGGAAGCCTTCACACCGAGAGATGGGGGAGCAGACAATGAAGCGCAAGGGGTGGTCAACGCTGTGAACTCCTCACTCAGCCGCAGAGAGTCAGGATGCCTTTTCCAAGGACAGATTTCACGGGCCTCCTAACACTGCATTGGCCTGTGTTCCCTTCAAGGGAAGTGGGGAAAGCCCAACCTGTGTGGAAGCATCAGCAGGTGGAGCTGAAGAGCTAATGGAGCTGCTGAGTAAGGGGACAGCTCAGACAAGTGCTTCGAGAGAGAACCGGGCAGATGGCCTTTTGGATGAGACAGAAAGGCAAATGTACGAGAAACCCTGTGGAGTCCTAATAAGGTAAGCAAGCAACAATAAGGAAGGGGCTCCAGGTCGGAGAGAATAATTATTCTGATAAACAGCTAATCACAGACAACCTGCAGACATCCTGTTTCCAAATACCTCATTCACATGTAGGCCCCAGTCACAGGACCTGACCTGCATACCTTATCTGCGTGTAGCCCCTCCAATATGACCCCATAAAACTTCCCTCCAGCCCCTGTCTCTTTGCAGACAGCCCCTTCTCTGCTGTGCTGCCTTGCAATGTATCTTTGAATTTTATCAAATCTGCCTCTTTTTTTTTTTTTTTTAACTATAACTGTCCTGGTAAATTCTTTTACCACCCACAACGGCGGCCCCAGCCAGTCACACCCTCAACAAACTCAGTGTGTTATTACAGGGTCCTGTGGATGTTATCAAATAAAATTCAAGGTGGACTAGCTTATCTACTTTATACATTCATTCAATAATGTTTATTAGATACCCACCATGTGCCTGGCACTGTGTTGTACACTGGAAGTGCTGTAGGAAATTAGGTAGACATGATTTCACGCCCTCATGAAACAGATTCTGAGGAGTTGGCTCAGCTTAGTAGTTAAGGATATTCATAGGCACTTTGGCTTTAGACAGACCTTTGTCGACATCCTGTCTCTGTCACTCAGAAGCTATGGATTCTCAGATCTTGGGTAACTGACTCATCAATCATCTATAAAGCAGGGCTTATAGATGGGCTTATAGAACTACACCCCAGTAGTTCTCCACCCTCCTGAAATCACATAGGAATTTTTTTAAATATCTATCTCTGAGCCATCTTTATAGATTGTGATTCAATTGGTCTGGGTAAGTACCAAATCATCAGTAATTTTAAAAGCCACCAGACACATCCGGTGAGCAGCCAGTGAGAACTACTGCTCTATTCGTTAGGGTCTGTGGGGGAACTGCACTGAATAGTGTACGTGAATACCTTGTGCTTAGTAAACATGTTAGCTTTGATTCCCAAACATCACAGCTGCTGTCTAGCTCAGAGGAATCAGAGGTCCAGGTATATGGGGAAGACTGTTAACCTGAAGCTGGTCCATGAGCAAGTAAGAGCTGAAGATCTTTCTGATGGTTTTTCCCTACGGGGAAAAAATGACTGCCCATCTATAACTTGATTACAGTTCAATAACCACCGCTGTGTTGATTTTAATGGGTAAGCTTATTTGGCTATTTCAAGAGATGGCTTATTCATTGATTTATTTAAATTTCCATTTTTAGTATAAGCCATTCAGTGCTTAATATTGTTTCATACTAGCAAATGTTAATGAGGAGTAGAATTAAGAACATATCTTAGAATCATATCTGGCCCAGACCTTTCATTTTACAAATGAGAACAAGGAAGCCGTAAGAAGTGAAGTGACTTTTCCAAGATCAAACATCCAACAGGTGCAAAGTTTTGTTTCATTTGGTCTCAGCACAAACTTGTATAACAATTTAGCTGTATGCAACTTTACATAATACAGATGTTCTTTGATTTATGGTAGAGTTATGTCCCGATATATCCATCTCGAAAAACAAAACAAAACAAAAAACTGTCCTTTTGGTATAGTTCTTTTAAAGAAACACATATGTTTATCAAAATGTTTAAGTAAATGAAAAGTCATAATTATAAAAAAGAAAATATAAGCCAAAATGCAGAAGGGCTCCCTACTGGTTGTATTAGACTCTTCACAAAGCAAATCACATGTACAATGTACTAAAATAATTTTCTGATTAAAGAATACGTCTATGAATGCTTTTGGTTAAAAACAAAAAGCTTTTTGAAGATGGAGACAGCAGTTACATGGTTTTCCAATCTCTCCAAATCCCTACATAGAAATAGACAAAGCAACTAGATAGCAAATCCAAAGACTCACGGACAAGAGTTATAATTATGTCAAGCTATCCCTATGAAACTCAGATACAAATGAGTGGGGACGAACTATCATGATGACACCAACTATGCATGGTATCAGCTTCTATGAGAGAGAAGTACAGGAAGGGCACAGGGAATCTGACTGACCTGAGAACTGGAGACCCCAAAATACCCAACAGGTATTTGTTAAAGTGCCATAAGATCATTCAGGAACAACAGCTACAACTCTAAAAGGTTTGGCTCATTCCAACAGCAGGTGAATATAGAGGTCATAGTAAGGTCTGACCCACATGAACTCTCAAAACTGTTCAGCAAGAGCTCCTGTCAGCACAGGGCCCAGTGCATGGAGGTCTTAAACTACACATTGAAACTGCTACCCATGGCGGAAAAGCTAAGCAGGACAGAGACATTTGAGAATAAAGGGAAAGAGAAGATCCAGATAAACGCAGGCATGGAGGACTGTGTCAGGAAACCTCAGAAAGCAAGTCATGTTATTTTTGAACACTGTAAGAAACAATAAAAGAGGGAGCTCTGCGAATTGAGAAAAGCCATAGTGATAACACTTTCTTCTAAAAGTTCAAGAAAAATTAATTTTCTATAAAAATGAGAAAAGAAAGGCATAGAGGTCAAAGCCCACATAAAGTTATTGTAAGAATAAAAGAGCTAGGCATGGTGGCTCACACCTGTAATACCAGCACTTTTGGAGGCTGAGATAGATGGATCACCTGAGGTCAAGGGTTTGAGATCAGCCTGACCAACATGGTGAAACCCCGTCTGTACTAAAAATACAAGAATTAGCCAGGCATGGTGGCGTGCACACCTGTAGTCCCAGCTACTTGCGAGACTGAGGCACAAGAATCGCTTGAACCTGGAAAGTGGAGGTTGCGGTGAGCCAAGATGGTGCCACTGCACTCCAGCCTGGGTGACAGAGTGAGACTCTGTCTCAATAAAAATGAGTAAATAAAAAATAAAAGATAATAAGAAGTAGAATTACATCCCTTCAGACAATAGAAGTGTGCCAGGAAGATGTGTCCACAGAACAGATCAAAATTGCAACCTTCTAAAATCTAAAAAATAAAAAAAAGTGTCAAGGAAATCATACAGAACATAAAGAACAACCTAAATCAGAAGTAGAAAAAAAAAAAAGAAATTAGGTAGTAGGACTCTGATAAGAATAAAGGATAAAAGAATAAAGGATAAAAGCCATCTCAAAAATTAATATCAAGCTACAAGGAATGCAAGAGCTATAAACACAACAGATAATGTCTTCAGAGATAGAAAGCAAAAAGCATGAAAAATTTTTAAGTCAAAAAAGAAATTGGAAAGAGAGAGAAAGAGGATTTGTAACCAAGTTACAATATCGAAGATACTCAAAAAATGTCCAATATAGAAATAGTGAAAGTCTTTGGAACAAGAAATCCAGAGAAAGAGAGCAGAACAAATACTAAGGGCTACAATTCAGGAAAACACTCCTGAAATAAAAGGATTTGAAATTACTTAGTGAAAGAGCACACTACAGACCTAAGAACGCTGACCTACAATGACCCACACTATGATATATTCTAGTAAAATTACTGAAGTTTAAGAGAAAAAAAAAATCCTTTGGGTATCTAGAAAAAAAGGGCAAGTGGCTTGTAAAAGAAAAAAATTAGATAATTACTGACTTGTCAGTAACAATGTTTTATGGTAGAAAAAACTAGAGTAACATATTTAAGATATTCAAAGGAAAAAATGCAAGCCAATGATTTTACATCCAGCAGAGCTGAGTCTCAAGTACAGAGATCATTGACAAATTGTTATCAACATGACAGAACTCAAGCAATATTGTTCCCAGAGGCCCTTCCCAGCAATCTACTAGAAAATAAGTCGCAGGTATCAAAATATCTAGAGAAACAACAGCCTAAGGACTGATGGCAAGCATTAAACACATAGTTACTTATAGAACCATGGCAAAATGTGGGTTAAAGCGGAGAAGCAGTAGATTTAATGACTATATGCTGCAGCAATGTACAGGGACTATAGCTCTTAAAAGAATAGAGGGAGAATGGAAGAGCATATGCACAAATGTTTAACTCTTCTCAGTATTTATATTGGGTGTGGTGGTATCAATATTGTTATTTCACACTGGTATATAGGTAATGGTACCACATATAGGTATATAGGTAATATGGTACCATTACCTATATACCAGTGTGAAATAACAATATTGATGAATTATAAATTATAATTATAAAATCATAAATTAAAAAATTTTGGATATTCCTATTTTGTCATCTCCTGTGTTCTTGGGAACCACAACGTGTGGTATGAAAGAAAGGGGACACAGAGTTAGTATAGAAAAAGTTCAGATTAAAATAAAAAGTTGTCATCACGAATTTGAATGCCAAGTATCAGTAATAGCTCAGGATGTATTTTATTAAGAGGTAGGAATGTGTGTTTGTGTGTCTGTGTGTGTGTTCGTGTGTGTGTCCGAGAGAGAGAGACTGAGATTTAGAGACGATAACCAACCCAGTTTCAATGAGCACCTCTAGCAACCCAGATTCTTAGACCGCAGTCTGAAATACACTCCACTGTAAAAAAATAAAGATTTTGAAGAAATGGATGATTTCATATATAAGATGAGCCTGGAACATCTTTTTATACCAGGTAGTGAGGAAGCTATCAAAGATGATTAAGATCTTGTCAAAGATGCTCAGAAATCACGCTGAAGGGGCTCCTACTGGCTAATGATGAGACAATTTGAGCTTCAACATGGATAATAATTGCAATTGATTGGAACCCATCAAATATATTTAAATATATTAATTCATAATAACTTAATCTAATTGGTTATTTATGGAGGAAAATAAGGAACCAATTTACTGTTTTGAAAACCTATAAATAAAGAGAAAGAATCAGAAACCGGATACCCCTGGGTATTCAAAGAGTAGATGATCGAAATCATCTCTTTGTAAAATATTCATACTGATGAATGAAGAATAAATTAGAATTAGAATGCCACCTGTGATGGTTAATACTGAGTGTCAACTTGATTAAATTGAAGGATACAAAGTATTGATCCTGAGCGTGTCTGTGAGGGTGTTGCCAAAGGAAAGTAACATTTATTTGAATCAGTGGGCTGGGAAAGGCAGACCCACCCTTAATCTGGGTGGGCACCATCTAATCAGCTGCCAGTGAATATAAAGCAGGCAGAAAAGCATGAAAAGACTAGACTGGCTTAGCCTCCCAGACCACATCTTTCTCCAGTGCTCGCTGCTTCCTGCTTTCAAACACTGGACTCCAAGTTCTTCAGCTTTGGTACTCGGACTGGCTTCCTTGCTCCTCAGCTTACAGATGGCCTCTTGTGGGACTTTGTGATCATGTGAGTTAATACTACCTAATAAACTCCATATATACATACACACATATATATATGTTACAGATATAGACATATAGGTATATATCCTATTAGTTCTGTCCCTCTAGAGGACCATGAGTAATACACCACCCTTTCGCAAGTCCCAAAGAATTAATGGGAGTTAATTAACGGGAGTAATGAGCACGAGTGGCTGCTCACATTACAGAAGAGAGACGAGCAGACACAGTGTGCTTCCTGTAAACAAACACATCGCCACCTATAGCCTTGCCAGAGGGATAGGACTGAGTCTGATCAAGCCTCTGCATCCAGCTACCAGCTTACAAAAACATAGAAGACGGGAAGATATTGAGCTATATCACAAGGACACATCATCAAAACCAAAACTGTAGGAGACTCTACAGATCAAATGCCCTGGGCTTTTCCCGGAGACAAGTTATAAGAAACAGAAGACAAAAAAAGGGGAGACCTATAGATTAAAAGAAAGTTAAAAGATACCTTTTTAAGGCAAAATTAAGTTATAGCATCCTAAAGATGCACTCAGTTAGATCACAGACTATTAAAACTACACACATGAAGAAGTGATTGCAAGTCAGGAGAGTGGTTACTTTCAGAGAAAGGGAGGAGAGGAGACTGAGGCTCACAAAGGGGCTTCTAGGGTGGCTGGCAAATTTCTATTTCTTGACCTTGGATGTTTACAAGGGTGTTCATCTTATAAAAATAATAATAAAATAATAAACCATTCATTTATGTAGCTTTATCTGTGTGTTATTTTACAAGAAAAAGATCTTTAAGATGCTTTTGCAAAATGGAGAATGTGTGTAAAGCAAATCTAATTCATCTCTTAAATTGTCTTTTCTTGGTAAATCCATGTTTAAATGGTAATTTGCTTAGACCAAGCATGTTCTGGCAATGTGTTTTCAAGATCATTGCAATGTAATCAATCTGCAAACGTTGATGGAGAACCAACTGTGTGCAAGGCACTTCTGCTGTTCCATTGCAATTGGCTTGTACCTTCAGACACTTGCTCTCTCTCTTGAATTAGTTGACAATGTGCATTGGAAGTTTTCACTTTGGGTTTGAGCTTTTTATATTATTGGAATTTTATTTGTTGATATGTTTTATGAATTGATTGAAGTACTGTGTGTTGAAGAGGAGAGGCTCACAAGACACTTCCACTTAGCACAAAACTAAATGACCTCTTCCCTTAGTCTTAGCTAGCTGGCACCTAGGCCACTCTCCAGTGATCAGGGTGCTGCTTCCTGCGAGTGTAGACAGCTGGGACTCTGCTTGTTGAGAATCTGCTCTATACTGGGCTATGCTTTGGTGACTCATTATCCCAGCCTCACAATCACATCATACATCTGAATATCTAGTTCCTAGAAATGACGGTTTCGGAGAGGTTTATAAGGGATACCCATTCCCAGCAAAACAAAGGAGGGTTTGAGACTTGTTTCCGACCCAAGATCACAGACATCAGGAAGCAACTTACTCTGTTCTGTCAGATAGAGCTGGTGTCTAAATAGAGAACTTACCAAGCATATCAATCTTTGAGTTTTTTCTGCAAAGCAAAGGAACCATGAAAGTTGCAAAACTACAAAAATTTTTATGGAAAAAAACACTTCTATTTCAATAGAAAAAGAAAGAAAGAAAAAAAAGAAAGAGAAAGCAAGAAAGCAAGAAAGAAAGAAAGAAAGAAAGAAAGAAAGAAAGAAAGAAAGAAAGAAAGAAAGAAAGAAAGAAAGAAAGAAAGAGAGAAAGAAAGAAGAAAACAGGAAGAGGAGGAGGAAAGGAAGGAAGGAAGGAAGAAAGGAAGGAAGGGAGGGAGGGAGGGAGGGAGGGAGGGAAAGGGAGAGAAAGAGAAACAAACAAAACAAAGAAAAAGAAAGGAAGGAAGGAAGACAGACATCAGCCAGGGGTCATTCTAAGCAAATTATTTGCGTTCATTTTTGTAAGTCTTACCACAACCCAAATACAGGTGATCCCTGTTTTACAGATAGTGGAACAGTGCAGCAGAAAGGTTAAATAACTTGCCAAAAGTCAAGTAAGTTAGTAAGTAGCAGTGCTAGGGCTCAAACCATGTGGTCTGGTTTCATAACCTGTGTTATTAGCTATAGGTTACTACACTGCCAAAAGTTCTAAATATCTTGGCAAGCCTCATAAATGTTAGAGTAGGGAAGATAGTAGTCTATATTTAAACAGTACCTGCTATGTCAAATTTGCATTTTAGATAGCTCCCTCTGGCAGAAAACACAGTCTATCAATGATCAAATAGCATCCACTCCGTCTCAACAATTCTTGAAACTGTCGGCTACTCTCCATCCCCATTGCCACTGCCTTAGTTCAAGCCACTATCATTTCCCAGCTAGATGATTGCAGTGACGTCCTAACTGGCCTTTCTCCCTTTGGCCCTAACTGAAGATGAAGATGAGAGGCTAAAACAGACATATGAAAGGATGCCAAGCTAGCCAAAGCATGTACATATATTAATATCAACCCCAACAACTTCTAGGAGAAAGGGCTGGAGAGAAATGGGAAGCAGTTGCAAACCCAACTTTTTACAAATCTAGAGAAAGTCAAAAGCAGAGCCAGTATGAAGACGTTAAATAAAACCACGCATTTTCATAAAGTACAAGCTGCCTTAATCTGCCCTTAGAGACTGTAGGCCATGGAAATAGCGATAGACAATGGTTGTTGGCTCTCCTCCGTCTCCTCCGGCCTTCCTGGAGATTGGGTCTCCTGATCAGGGAAGCTTGGCTGGCTGCACTCACCCTTTCTCCCGTGCTGGCCTTGCTGAGATGTGCCCTGGGCAGGGTATTGGGCAGGAAGGAGACTCCTCACATGATCCAGCTTAATCCTCCTCTTCTCCCTTCCTGAAGCTGCACACTGCAGTAAGAGCACAGCAGAAATGCAGACGAAAAGGGGCCATACATGGGCAAGAAGGGCTCTGCTGCTCGGCATCCTGTGGGCCACTGCACGTCTGCCTGTCCCAGGGGCCTCCCTGCCCCAGCGTCTCCCAAGGGCCACAGGTAGGTGGACACTGGGGTCAGTTACCTCTGCTGCAGCAGCAGCTGCTGCTGCTACCACATGCAGATGAAGGGACAAAAACAGGAAAATTCTCAATGGGCTCGCTTTTACTTATGCTTCTGAATTTTAGCATTTAAAAAGATATCAAACACTTTTGATCCTTCAAATAAGTTCTTAAATATACTCCAAAGTAATTCACAGAGATCATAGTAGGCCAAGTCTCCAGTTTTTATTCTTGGAGACTTTTTGGTGAAAAAAAAAATCTTTCATCTTAGAAATTCTCTCTGCAACAGTGGATGATTTTTTGCAGGCCTGTGAACAATTTAGGCTCTGCAATGAAAAAACGGAATTGTACAGATAATAGAAATCTTCATGTATCGGAGATACAGTTTCTACTTGGGGAGGAGAGATTCAGAAATAAAAACGAGGAGGAGTGTTCTCATGATTTCCTCTTTTTAATTCTTCACCATCATCAACATATTTAAGATATCTCTTTTCAGTCCCCTAAAAAAATTTTTTAAAACTCTACAACTGTGTTATATTCAGAAGCGCTTTATACATTTTCAGTGAGTTCTTAAAATTCCACCCGGTTACCCCACACTTACAGATTTCTTAAGGAAGCTCTCTGTGGGCTTGAAATGTGTGACTCCAAACTCTTCAAACTTTCACCTCCTTTTCCTTAACAGGAAATAGCACCCAATGTGTTATTTCTCCATCATCAGAGTTTCCCAAAGGGTTTTTCACGAGACAAGAGCGCAGAGACGGAGGCATCATAATCTATTTCCTAATTATCGTTTACATGTTCATGGCCATATCTATTGTCTGTGATGAGTACTTCCTACCCTCCCTGGAAATCATCAGTGAATGTAAGTGGCTGGAAAGTTCCCCTGTAACCTTCTGGAAGAGTGTGCCACACAGATATGACTGTCTTTGAAACAGCTCAGCAGCTGTCCTGTACTTCTCGACTGGTTGCAGAGCACCAGCTTCTGTGTTGTGGGCTCCCGTGTCTTAAGGAACTGGCTGAGTGTGGTTTCTCTTGGTAGTTAATGTGAATCAGAGTTTCTTTAAATTAGAACCCAGCAGTTATTATTTTCCTGCCTATTTCCAGAAATCTCTAGTTTGTCTACTGCCTGGATGTTTGTTATAAGAACTGTTCCAGATTTCACTTGTATGTACTTTTGTGTGCTCCTAATACAATGAAACTCCTAATATTTGCCATTTTATACTTCAAAAAACTGTTTTTTAATTTTTACTCTAAGCTCACTATAACTTTGTTTATAAAGAGGTAAGTGATAAACAAATGCAATTAAGGACCACCGTCCCCATCTTCCTTTCCCAGCATCCTACCATTAAGGAAATTAATTGATATTTAAGAACCAATAAACAAATATGAATAAGTCTTGCATCCTAAGTGACCTCAGGCGTCAGATACCTGTAAATTCAGTTATTAAAAATTAAGAGCTCTGTTATTGGTTTCTGAAAATAAGATCAGCCAGTCCAAGCCTCTGAGCTCTGTTCCTTCAGCAGTCTATGTTGCCCAGAATTCTGAGCATAGACCTTCAATGGTGCACTGGTGCGTAATACCAGGATAGCAGTTATGTTTCGTACCATATGAGCAAAAGTGTGTTTCTAGACTTGGTCTCATGGTTGGTTATTTATTTGATTGAGCATGCTCACATTACAGCAAAAAGCAATGTCAAAGTTAAGGATTGGATTTCCTATTGCATATTCACAAGACTACACAGAAACAGCAGCACCCTCAACCTCCACCCACCCCGCAACACACACACATCGCTGCCATTTCTTGATAAAGGGAAAGAAGATGAATGTAAACGCTCCCCTTTCCCATCACCCCACCCCCAACCCCTGCTGAATGACATAAAGCGCCTTTACTCCCTTGTTCGCTGCAGTATACTAGTATCTGCAGGATCTAAAACAGTAGCTGGTGATAGCAGAGGCACTCAACACCTATCTGTTTAATGAAAAAAAATATATATATAATAGATTAGCCTAATTTATTACAATGTTTCTTAAGTAGATACAAACATATACTTTTATCTTGACATTACATCTTACATAGACATTGATTTTTCTTTAACAAAGATTAACAGTTTTACTTAGATTAATGAAATACAAGAAAAATAGAGAAAAATAGAAGAGAAAGATGAAACCACCCATATTTCCATCACCCTGAGATCTACACAGTTACCATTTGGTATATTTCCTTTAAATCTTTTGAATCTTGCTTTATATGCAGTTTGGGATCTTCCTTTTTTCTCACATAATATTTTATTATGCTTATTTTTCCATATCATTAAACATTCTTCAAAAACATTATTTTTAATGATATCATGATAGTCCATGATTCTATAAATGATTTGAGCATCTGACACTGGTTTTTACACGTAGTAGGCACCCAGTAGATATTTATCATAAAATTTTAAACTATTACTCTCATTGGACATTTGGCCTGTTTTAAGTTTTTTGTGTTAATGTCATCCCTGTAATTGTATAAAATCTTTGCATACTTCTCTGATCATTTCCTGATTAAGAGGTAGAGATGTGGATATTTTAAGTCTTATGATATATATTTGCAAAAGGCATCCCACAAAAGGTGTGCCTACTTACACCTCCTTAATGTATAGCAGCAGCCATTCCAGAAAACCATGAAAAATATGTGAAATATCCTTAGTTGCTTTAAACATTATTTTATAAAATTTGTATTTATCTTATTATTCATGAGGGTCAAGATTTTATATGTTTATTGAATTTTGTGGTTTTGCTTTTGTATTTTTTTTATTCTATCAGGGGTATTCTGTCTTTTTCTTATTGATTTTCAAGACTTTAAAAATATACAAGGATATTAACCCTTTTTCTAGTATTACTTCGTATCATATGCTTTTTCATGGTTTGTTGTTTTTGCATTTTGTGTTTATCACATTGAAGTTTGAAGTTTAAATATTTTAAGTAAATTTGTAAATTTTTTCCTTTATGATTCTCCTTTTGGTTTTATAACTAGAAAGACATTTTTATCCATAGGTCATAAAAATCACCATATTCTATTCTACATGCATGATTTTTTTTTACATTTATTTATTTCTTCCACTAAGAATCTGTCTTGCTATAGAATGTAATGTTATTTTTTCCAAAAGTTGATCAATTTTCATACACGAAGTTCTTATATAGATGTAGATCTGTCTCTATGCTCCCAACTCTATTCTAATAACCTTTTTGTTCATTCTTATGCCAATACTGCGCTTTAAATTAGAAAAATGTAAAAAACTAAAAATTAAAAAAGCTAATCATATAAAACATAGAAATTTAAATTGTAAGGAATTATTTCCATTTCCAATGACTTAACTGAACAGTGACATGACTGAAAAATTAAATCTATCAAGAATTTTATTTATAAAAATTTATCTTGGGAGAAGTAAAAAATAAATAAAAAACATTTCTAACCCGGTAGAAAACACTACTGCATTAAAATTTAGATTATGACTTCAAAATAATGTTCATTAAGTGACTTAATATGTCTAAATGACTTCCAATGTGCTCCTTGTGAAATTACTTTGAAACATCACCTGCAAACACGCATTTCTCAAGTGAGTTTCTCAGGCTCTGAAATACAGTAGTTCTTACAGATTTGTGATTGATGAATATCCATGCCACAGCCAAATCTTCAGCTGTTAAAAATTGACCCTCATCTTGAGCATTGAAAATACTGGCAACAAAATGAGATAGAAATAGTGCTAGCTCAATTCATTTTTAAATACTTATAAATTAATTCTCTTTTCAAGGTCTAGCATGGTCTTATCTAAATTATGACATCAGCAATAAAAAACAATTTTCCTGAAATTTGTTTACATCTGCAGAAACGGGCTTCAAAAGTCTGCAAGTGCTTTGCCTTTCCCCAGTTTCTTGATGAGCACTGAGTCATAATAGTTCCACTCATTTTGTCAACTAATAGTTATTAACATAACCCTCAAAACAGTTTACTTAAGTATTCCACAATGTACTACAGTGTTATTTTTTTATCAGTTACTTATGATACAATTATAGATGAAAGATATATATCTTATAATAATATAATATATGGTTTATATAATGTACATAACATTATATATGTGTGTGTATATATATGGTTTCACTTAGTCTTCCCAAAAACCTTACAAAATAGGGACTAACGTTTGGGTTTTACTGATGAGGAAGCCAAGGTTGGGAGGGTCAGTAATTTCTCATGACCACACAGCCACACAGAGAAAGTCCTGATCTCTCTAATGCCAAAACTCAAGCATGATCTCAACTGCTACGTGATAGAACTTTACACATCCTTGTTTGAGATTCGCTACCAGAACATAGATGTTTCAGAACTGTTCTATTTGAACCATCTTACAAGAAATTTTCCTCTCGAGAGCACTGAAAATTTTGACAAAAAATATCAAATACCCACAGTTACTATGGAAGAAGTATATTACAAAATAAAGAGAATACATTGGATTATTCACAAAAATCATTTTGGACCTTTGGCAACCTATACGTGATTGTAAATCAATGCTATAGACACTTATTCGTAATAAGTTCCCAGGCCTGAAGATTATGAGATCATAATATAGGACTGTGGAACTTAATCATCATAGATGAGGTCATAATGTCTTGTGGGGTATGTTTACTGAGTTCCAACCTAGAATACAGTGGAAGGATTGGCAGGCCCCTGTCCCACCCCAGTCCCATTCACTCCTCATTTGGCCAACAGCAGGATCTTTAGCAAAGTGAAGACTAGAAGAGGCTCAGGACTGTCATCTCCGTGCAAGGATGAGCTGGAAGCTGTAGGGGGCAGAGCCTCTTGCTGGTGTTCTGGCAGGGCCTCCGCTCAGTCAAACCAGTGCTCTTTCTCTTTCAGACCTACATATGTTGGTCTTGGTCTCCTACAGCTGCCTCCACCAGAGGCTTCCAGCAAGGATTTTTCTTCCTTCGCCTTGCTCTGCTCATGATCATAAAAGTCACACACCCTCTCCTCTACCCTCGAACACTGGAAAAGCTGGAAAAGCATGTATCTCTACTAGGCAACCTCAGACACTTCACCACCATCTTAACTGTATGGAGCCAATAAAAGAAAATGCTGTTGCTATGTCCCCTTCCTCCAATCCTATCTTCTTTTTCTTTCCATTTAGGTTCTATAGGAAAAGCAGCTGATAATTCTCTGAACAAAGAGGGCTGAAATGAAATTAATCGGTGTTATAGAGGGGAAACAAAGGTATCACGCTCTAGTCATCCAGGGCATTTCACATTTGCAGAAAAGCCTTGGCTTCTGTGCTGGGAAACAGAATGGAGATTCCGGGAAAAGAGTTAAAGATGTGTTCAGAAAAGGAGCATTATCCAACCCCAAGTTAGAGCTAAAGGAGCTAGAGGCAATGGAGTGAGGAATAAACCTAGGGAGAGCTTCCTCATCCCCAACCAGTTGTGCTACTCTAGAATGTTACCAGGATGGATACCCTGAGGGGTGTGTATGAGAGAGAGTAAGAGAGACAGAGACACAGTGAGAGAGGAATCCAAATGACTAAGCAAAACGAGTCAGCCTTTGTCGTCTCTGATCATTCATGTAAGCCTGACTTACAAACCTGTGCCTAAGATTCCCTTGCTTAGTTTGAGAACTTCGTTATGTCACTTTGTAGTCATATCTGGTATTGTTTACTTGGGGCTTTTTCTACTTTTTTCTATCTCTATATTGATATAGTTGCTGAATGGTCTATGACAAATGCTGAGAATCCCTGAACAGCTGGAGAGCAAGGACACAGCCATCATATGCTCTAGTGCCACACTCCTGTAGAGAGACAATTGAAAGTGTCCACCCTGGAGCCAGACAGCCTAGGTTCAAATCCCAGCTCTGCCATTTGCTAGCACTGTGACCTTGGGCAAAGTTCCTAACTTCCCTCTGCCTCTGTTATCTCAGCTGTGAAACAGGATGATTACAACTTTCAGTTCACAGCGTTGTGTGACAAGTGCATGAAGAAACACAAGTGAACTGCTTACACAAGTACGGCACATAGAAAACATTCAGTGAATGTTCATTGTTACATAAGAACAGACTACAGAGGTTAGAATCCTTTACTCAGGAAAGATGAAAGTGGAGATGGGGAATACCAAAGCCTATTTAAGTATTTTTGGAGCAAATAACCAAATCTACGGTGCAGCTGCTAGAACTTGAACACCAAATTTAAGGTAAATAAAAGTAAGGTCTATTTGACAAGGTAGGAAGTAGGGTTATTAAAACAGTTATTTTATCTAATAAGCCATGTGACAACTTTAAACTATACCTTAAATATCTCTGGAATATTCTGTTTAGGCCGGGAGCAGTGGCTCACGCCTATAATCCCAGTGCTTTGGGAGGCAAAGGTGGGTGGATCACTTGAGCCCAGGAGTTTGAGACCAGCCCGGCCAACATGGTAAAACCCCGTTTCCACAAAAATACAAATATTATCCGGGTGTGGTGGCAGGCACCTGGCCTGTAATCCCAGCTCCTCAGGAGGCTGAGGCAGGAGAATCGCTGAAACCCAGGAGGCAGAGTTTGCAGTGAGCTGAGTCCGTGCCACTACACTCCAGCCTGGGCGACAGAGCAAGATTCCATCTCAAAATAAATAAATATATAAAAATTAAAATTTAAAAATATTCTGTTTAAAGTTCCTTTTATTTCATTTACATTAGCATCTATACCATTTTACTTCATCTTTTATTGTTTAAAAAGTCACTTTTAAATATAATTTAAATTTAAAGAATTTAAATATAAGCCAATATATAATACACATTAAAAATATAATATAAACTACATTCACTTAAAGACCAAATAGGACCAGTATGTCTACTCTCTTTAAGCAGTTTAATTTTAGAAACACAAAAGCTGATATAAAATGAAAACAAAATATCCTTTTGGTATGTAATGGGGATCTCAGAGGTATTGAACCACTGTTCTAAGCAGCTTTCTTCATATTTTTCCAAATTATATACATAGAAAACTCTGAGAACTCCTTAAGATTGGTCACTTGATAGAGTCCAAATTCCACAGTGAGCCAGCTATGAAACTTTAAAAAAAAATTTACGCTAATATACCATTCAATTAGATATAACCTCTCTACCACACTGATACCTTTGAATTACAACACGTCTTACATGAAAATGATCATAATAAGGTTTTGGGGAAATATACTTAAATATTTACTTTTTATTTCAAAAAATTTTCACTTACTCTGCTTTGGACTAATATTTGCTTATGTTCTACTTTATGTTTCAGAAATAGGCAATAAGAAAGAAATGCAAGTTTTAATTCCAGGTAGAATTGTTTCCAAATTGAAAAAATTGGGATTCAAATAATTCTGTGAGTATGGCATTTGGATAGCCTACAGTTTCAGGGGATTGTTTGATTTTTAATCCTCATGAAATTTACAGAAGCAAAAGCTTTACTAAAGAACAAAGAATCTAAGAATAGTGCTTCCTCCCTGCTACACACTCATTCTCCTAAGAGCGTTTCATCCTCTTTGTTGGTCTTTTTTCTCTGATCTAAATTGTGGTCCCTTTGGATTGCATCTAAATCTATACCAGGCATATAGATCTAAATAAGTGCTAGGTACTCAGTATTTTACCAAGATGCTATTGCAGGAACAAGAAATAATAATAAAGTTATGTATTATCTCTTTACTTTGCCCACATGGATAGCTGAAAGGGCAGCTTCTTGGTGTCAAAAAGATCTAGGTTCCCTTCCCACCTCTGCATTTATTACCTGTGTGGCCTTGGGAAAGTTATGGAACAAACAATGAAGTAATTGTTAGGTTTGGAGGTAAAGTGTCTTGTATAAAAGAAGTATGTTTCGTATGATAGGCTAAGGGCAGGTGGAAATCCACTGTAATATTATAGCTGTTAGATTGGGGATAGGGAGAGTCTTTTTCAGTGGAATCGGGCCTTTAAAAGCATTACAGGTTTCAGAATTCATTTTTTCATTGCTCAGAATATGAGTTGGTAAATTAAGGTAATCAAGTTATCTTATTTCTTGTTAAAAACATCCCAGAGTATACACATGCAGTCATGTATTCCTGACTGTCAGTAACTATTTCTCCCCTCTAGGCATTTATTCCATTCAAAATATTTCTAGGAATGCCTTTGAAATTAATTTCAGAACCAGTTTTGCAAATCATAAAAGAGACATCAGTTTGCTGTTGCACTTCGTTTTGGACCCTAAATTGTATGACTCAGCATGACTACTCACCATAGTTGCTAGAGTTGGATCTGATAGACTTTTGATTGTTTCTAAAACTCTAATCCATTCACAAAGCACAAAAGTTTGCAGACTTTTTAAAATGATGCCGGAGGACACCAAATTGCATATAGCCTATGGCTGTACTATATTAAAATTTCCACTGTGAAAAGGACTAGATACATTAAAATGATAGCAGTGGTTAAAATACAATGATAAAAGTATTCCTCTATTTTTCCCCTTCATAGTCTAAATTTTGGTAATGTAGACTTGGGGGTGGGGGGTAGGTATTATAAAAGAAATTTAATTAAAAATTAAAAAGTGGTATACAGTCTTAAAACAGAATTCACATTCTACAACTTTGAGTAAAGATTGAAAAAAATAGATAATACCTTAGATTGTGTAGTCTGATCCTCCATTTCACAGACGGCAAAATAAGGCTTGTCTAAATAAGTTAAGTCTCATATCAAGTTACTGGCAGGGCTGAATCCAGGTCTTAGTTTTGGTTTAATATTCTTCCTACTATATCATATTTCCAGAAGGAGATTTTCAAAAACCATTATAAACTTTCTAACATGGCATCACAGAAAAGAACACATTTAAGAAAATGTCTGATGGGCCGGGCGCGGTGGCTCACGCCTGTAATCCCAGCACTTTGGGAGGCCGAGGCGGGCGGATCACGAGGTCAGCAGATCGAGACCATCCTGGCTAACACGGTGAAACCCCGTCTCTACTAAAAATGCAAAAAATTAGCCGGGCGAGGCGGCAGGCGCCTGTAGTCCCAGCTACTCGGGAGGCTGAGGCAGGAGAATGGCGTGAACCTGGGAGGCGGAGTTTGCAGTGAGCCGAGATCGCGCCACTGCACTCCAGCCTGGGCGACTAAGCGAGACTCTGTCTCAAAAAAAAAAAAAAAAAAGAAAATGTCTGATGAATTTTCATAATCAGCTCATTACCATGAAGTTGTGCTTTATATAAACAATGTGTTGGTACCTAAAACTATAGAGAAAACTCAAGTTGAACATTTCTGCTATATCTTCCAGGATATGTGATTATTCCTTTAGAGTGGAAAAAAAGAATAATAGCTGTGGGAGGAAAAAACTAGAAAAATTTATCTTTAATAATAAACTATAGCAGAAAGAAATGTTACCCAAAAGGTCAAGGAAGACAAAGCTAGTCTATTCTAAAGTTCAGAGGTATAAAACATTTTATAAAATATTCTTAGAACATTAAGATATAATTTGTTAAAATACCTTTAAGTTTTATCCATCCTTCTGTACAAAATCTTTCCTTTCATAATTTGAGTGCAGTGAATAGGAACAAGCTTTATTCTTACTGCCTTTTGAGACTGAAACTTTTCTAAAGAACCACCTATTGTCCTACCTTGAGACTGAGTTTTCTAATGAAGCATTCTTCAGCTAATGCTAAACAAAGATTGTTCAGTATTCAGCTGCAGTGTTGGGGCAGTTATTTTACGATAAGGCATTCCGTTCTTTTTCAATTTCTTCCACATATTATCTAGCCCTGATTTGATTTGGAAAGACAATTCATGGTAATATCCAGCAGCACTAAATCTATAAATTCTCTAGAATGTGCTAGAAAACTTCCAAATAACTATTTTTTTCCACCAGGAAAAAACAGAATGAGGGTGATTATGGTGCCAGTGCCACAACGTGTAAACAAAAAAGATTCAATCACCCACCATGTTATAATTGGCCTAAGTGCCATTATTATATCGGGTTTCTGTGGTAAAATAAAAACAGCGTCTGATCCCAAATGTTGGAGGTGGGGAGTAATGGGAGGTGTTTAGATCATGAGGGTTAATCCTTTCCTAGGGGGTGAGTTCTCCCTCTTTAGTTCCTTTAGAGAGCTGGTTGTTTAAAAGAGCCTGGCACCACCCACCTCTCTCTCTTACTTCCTCTCTCACCATGTGATCTCTGCACACACCAGTTCCCCCTTTATCTTCCACCATGAGTGGAAGCAGCCTGAGGCCCTCACCAGATGCCCAATCTTGAACTTTTCCAGTCAGAAGAATCATGAGCCAAATAAACCCTTTTTTCTTTATAAACTACCCAGTCTCAGGTATTCCTTTATACAACACCAAAAGCACTAGGATACAATGTAAACTACACAAATCATTTATTTCTCACCCTTCACTAGTCACTGCAGGTAGATGTTCAGCAAGCAACATGACCAAAGGCAAACAGAATAGAGGGCCTGGCCTAAATAATTCTAACCACCCCAAGAGAACTTTTCACAATGGTTTTTCAGGTGTCAAAATAGCTCAGATTAGGGCTGGTTGGATCTCTCAGACCAAATTACCCCAAGGGATAAAATTAATGACTGGAGCTGGTATCATCAGCAGACAGTATATGGATGACAGATTTCTAAGTACTTCCCACATCTTTCAAAATGAAAGCCAAAGTCCTTACTAGGATCCACAAGACCTTACATGATCTGCCTGTTACCTTTAATCTCATCACCTACTGCTTTCCCTTGACACTGTTCATTCTAGACATGCATGTCTTCTGTTTCTACACCACACAGGCTAGCCTCTACCTCAGAACCTTTGCAGTCATTTATTCTGCATAGAATACTTTTAGCCCAGGTAGACAAGTGACTTGTTCCTCATTTCAAAGTCTTTAGTTATCTTCTCAATTAAGTCCTTTCTGGTTATCCAATCTAAAATTTCAGTCCTTCCTCTCGGACATTTTTCTCTTTCTCCCCTCCCTGCCTTTACTCTTTGCAACTTATCTCTAACATCATACCTATTTTTCTTATCTTATCTGCTTTCCCTTATTAAAAGGAAAGCTCTGTGAGAGCAGGAATGTTTGTCTGTTTTGCTCACTGTCATATTACTAGCACATTAAAAAGGCATCTGGCATATAGTAGGTACTCAATAAATGCAACAAATAAATGAACCACCAGCTGACTTAACTATCACCCCAAAACTAGTGGCTAAAAACAACAACTACTTTCCACGGTTTTGGGTGTTTACTGAGCTACTCTAGGTAGTTCTCGCTCAGGGTCTTTTGTGCAGCTATGGTCAGAGGATGGAGCTAGAATCATCCGAGAGCTCACTCTCTCACATGTCTGGTGCCTAGGCTGTGAAGTTTCAAACTCTGGGGACTGAAACAGCAGCAATTCCTTAGACATCTCTATTTCTACATGGGCTTTTCATGAGGTTTCTCCAGTATGGGGGTTTCAACGAAGTAGTAGGACTTACCATGTCGTAGCTTAAGGGAAATGTTCTGTGATTACACTAAGGAAGTTGTATCACCTTTTATGTAGGGGATTAAAGGGTTCTGGAAATCTATGTGGAGCAGAAAAATACCATAACTATTGCTGTAGTATACAATCTGCCACACCAAGAAACCAAAAAGGAATCAATAAGCTCAAATGCAGTCCCAGCAGACTAGAGAACAAGGTCGACCTGAGTGCAGGCAACAGGTGGTCCCAGAGACAAGAATAAGAAGGAAATACCAACCACCTGTGACAAGGACTCAACCAAGCACACCAGAGTTTGAGTATCTGGGAAGACTGAAGGTATAGTAAATGACAATAAACATCAACAAAGAGTTGCCATCAAGTCTTGAAAACCCAAATTCTAGTTCTTTGATACTTTGTGACCTAGGGTAGATAGTTTAATGTATGACATGCTACCTCTATTGGCTAGTTTTTCGTTTATCAGTAAAGCCTGGTTGGAGATTATTTCTTATGCAAACCTATCTCGGCCTAAAGCTTTCTCTGTTCCTTCCCATGGTAGGTCCCTTGGCCCTAAAATTGAAAGGACAAAAAATTTCTTAAGACTCTCATCTTGTCAGTCACTAAAGTTTATGAACTTGCATGCTTGTAAGCCTGGTGGATAGACACAAACTATTTGTAGTATTACAGTATTTTTTTATATTCCTATTCTAGAGGAAAATTTTAATAGATCCATGTTTTAAATCAATAGACTATACAATATTAAATCTAGTTAAGTAATTTCTCTCATTTGTAATTAGACAAGGTTGAAACCATAAATTTTTTTAGAATATCTGTGTTCTCTGGATGTGACTATAAGCCAAATTCAGCTACATTCAAATCATCAAAAATTCTCTGCATGGCAAACTGAAAAATCCCAGCCAAAGCCTCCCATATTCTGAATAATATTTTACACAAAGTTCCTATACCAGAAAATTTGAATGGACGGTTGAAATGACTTAACAGATGTGTGAACAAGCTCCGTTCAGCTGCATTACACATCTAAAAAACTACTATCTTTTTTTTCTTCTTTGAAGTTGGGTTAGGATTTCCAAATTATCTTAATTTTCAAAGTCATGCTGTTGCTACTCACCTACAAGCCCTCCTGCTATAAACACTTTTCTGGGTTCCAAATAACCCCGTATTTGGCACTCAGGATACTCCCTTTAGTCTCCTGGCCTTCCCTCACCCTTTCTATAGAAGGATTAAGTAATGAAGTCATAAAGAAGCAAAACACTAGACTCTTAATCTGTGTATTTTATTTTTCTACTTTAAGTAAATATTAGTGGTTTTATTGAAGCTGTAGCTTTGAGTATCTATTGTGTTTAGTGGTAAAGACATACTCTTTCACTTTATTAGGCCTAACAATCATTTCATTTATGTTCAGCCCTTGGATTGTCTCAGGATGTTGCAGGCGCAACTTTCATGGCAGCGGGTAGTTCAGCTCCTGAATTAGTTACTGCCTTCCTAGGTAAATATTGCTCCTTATACTTTTTGCTTACTCAGTGTGATTTTTATTTTCTTCAAGTTAACACTAACTTAGCTGCTACTATCTTGCACATAGGTGTATTTATCACAAAGGGAGATATTGGCATTAGCACCATTCTTGGATCTGCAATTTATAATCTCCTTGGCATCTGTGCTGCCTGTGGCTTGCTATCTAACATGGTATGTAACAAAACCATTCAACAAAATGTATTGTCTTAAAAAAATTCTAAAGATAACTGTTCGTCGTCTGGGATGGACAACAGGGCACTAATAATATGTGTAATCAAATTTATTAATCAGTAGAAAAACAGCATGTATTCAATTTAATGTTAATCCACAAATAGCTCTTGGTCAGATTTATGAAAGTTCATGTGTTAGAACACAATTTTACATTTTTTTCTCTAAGCAATATGCAAAAGATAACAATATTTAACTACAAATATATAAACAATTTTAGTATTACACTAAGGATTGTACTTGAAGTTACAATGTAATGGAAATAACATCATATTACAGGTTTCAACACTATCATGTTGGCCCCTATTCAGAGACTGTGCAGCGTACGCAATTAGTGTAGCAGCGGTTCTTGGTATAATATATGACAACCACGTTTACTGGTAAGCTTGAAAATAATTCTTATGTAAAAATTAGAGATTTTATGAATTTCTGATGGTTCAGTAAAATTTTTTTCAGAAATATTATTTCATATAATCTGCCACTTCTATACCATATTCCAACAGGTCTCTGAGTTAACCTTATCACAATTGCTGATTGTATTCTTCTCACTAGTTTGCAATTTCTTTTTAGTCACTTCACAGTCTCCTTTTTTCTCTCACTAGTCACTGGAGACCATCACTTTTCCTTCTCCCCACTGGCTGCCTATTCAGTAAGTTTCCCAACTTCTGTTGTCTATTAAAGCCACAACAGTTGACTTTTTCTTCTGCTGGGTTACCGCTCACCTTGCCTTGGTTAGAAGTGATCATGGTCACAAAAGACTGGAGAAGGATGGTAGAGGAAGTAAAAGAAGTCTTTTTAAATTCCTCCAAACTTCTGATGCTCAGAGAAACTATAGCCTTCCTCTAAGAACCAACAATGCTTAGCTTTTAATATTAAAAACTGTTTGCTTTCCCTGTAATCTCTCTGCCTAGCTGGTCCAAGAAAACGAAAAATGTGGTGACTGAGTGGACAGAGACAAACTTTTTCAACTAGTAAGTAGCAGGCACCCACTAGATTCTTACCACTATGCTAGATATCATAAGGGATAATGAAATGCAAAACACAGCTACACAGGTTACACATTGCATAACTTCCAGAGGACACCAGAAAAATACGCAAAAAAAAAAATGTAATGGTGTCCATCTGGAGAACCACAACTTTGCAGTACAGCATAGTATCTGCTATCAAGAAACTTCAAACCTAGCCAGAAGCATAATTTCTAAACTAATCATCCTGTCTTCTAGTCTGTGTCCCTAAGACACTGTGTTGGTAGAGTAGAAATCCTTCTAGAATTCAGCAGTTGTCTGTAAGGGACAGTGGCTGTGAAAGTATCCAAGATAATGCTTCCTCAATTAGAGAAATCAGAAGATGTAGCAGACAGAGATTCACTGGCTATAAAAGGTAAATTCAAGGTTCAAATGTAATGGCATTAGCTAACTGCCAGAGTACAGGGAAACAGTTCTTGGTTCCCAGGGTATAATTTTATATTTTAGAACATCTTGTTTTCTTGTGACTATAAGCCAAATTCAGCTACATTCAAATCATTAAAAATGATGACAAACTGAAAAATCCCAGCCAAAGCCTCCTATATTCTGAATAATATTTTACACAAAGTTCCTATATTAGAAAACTTGAACAGTTGAAATAACTTCACAGTTACTATATTATTTTATAATTATTATGTATTTTGGGGAATGTATTATGCCAATGAGCTGAGGTAGAAAATGTTCACCACTATATATTAATTTTACATTTATTTTGAAAATCTCCAATTATCATTTTCATTGCATTTTTATACCTACCATTTGGAAGGAATCCACAAGTAAAAATGAGTTTGTTGATCTTTTTTTTAAAAAAAAAAAAAAACACACATAGAAGTGTCCGGCTTTTATCAATAAACTTATAATAATGCTGTAACCAAGTTTGGAAAAATCTACAAAACAAAAAATATCTAGAAATGTTTGATTGTTCTATGGCTACTTTTGTTAGAAAATCATTCAATCAATACTGCCCAAAAGCTATCAACTCTAAAATGACTTTCACTTTTAATTTAAAAACACAAATTTCTCTTAATTTATAGGTATGAAGGAACTTTACTGCTTTTGATATATGGATTATATGTTTTGGTGCTGTGTTTTGACATTAAAATTAACCAATATATTATAAAGAAATGCAGTCCTTGCTGCACCTGTCTTGCCAAAGCTATGGAAAGAAGTGAACAACAGCTACTAATGGGATGGGAAGATGAAGGTCAACCATTCATTCGTCGGCAATCAAGAACTGACAGTGGAATATTTTATGAAGATTCTGGCTACTCTCAGCTCTCTATAAGTTTACATGGTCTTAGTCAGGTTTCTGAAGGTAATCACTAAATCTTGCCCATTATTAAGTCTATTCACAAAAGAAAAACTTTAAAATTTCATTTCAATTCAGCAAGTATGGTGTGCTTTTTATGCAAAAAAGACTGTGAAGACTCAGAAATGATAAAGACTAAGTCCCTACTTTTAAGGAATTTCCAGTATCATAGGAAATACAAAATAGCTAAAATATAAACGTTAAGTACCATAAAAAGAGAAAGAAATGAAGTGTGACTGTGGTTCACAAATGGGACAGTGTCAAAATGTGGTGAGGACAGATAGGAGATTTTCACAAAGAAGGGAGCATTTAAATTGGGCCTTGCTTGACAGGAAAGATTTTAACTATGACATGACGTTATGACCAATAAGTAGCAGCTACTGAGGTCTTTATTTCATAAATGATGCAGAGATAAAACACATAGAGCACAGCATATGCATAGTAAGGAAGAAGAGGAAAGGTAGAAAGGAATAGGATAAGAAGAATCTTAAATGCTATTCTAAGAATCTTGGAAGGTTTCTGAGGAGAGAAATTGTTAGAACTGTTATCTTAGTAATGTTACCCTAAGCGATGTTTACCAAACTAAAATATGAAGTAAGAGACAAGGAGGTAAGAGGCTGTTACAGCAGCTGATGTGTTTACTAGGTGCCTAGACCAAGTGAAAGTGGTGGGAATAAATGAGAACAGATGTGAGACTACATGAAGGAAGCATCACCAAGACTATATGGGGCCAGAAAAAGGAACAAAGACAATTCCTATGTCTTAATCTTGACTGAGAACATGGGAACACCACATATTAAAACTGGGAACTCAGGAACAGGGGCTGGTTTGGAAGAAAGAAGAGAAGCAGTTGAGGTTTGCCATTGTTTAAAGCAGTAGCAAAACATTTAGGTAACTATGTTCAGTAGGAAGTCAAATTCAGCTATGGTCAGAATTATAAGCTCATGGGTTACCTTTTTATAAAGTGGTTGTCCAAAACAGATTCTAATTTTAATTAAGCCTTTAGGAGGGTACTTATTCTAATGTACTACTTAAACTTTTAGAACATGACTTTTCCCCCTTTTTACAAAAATTTTAGCTTCTCCTCTTTCAGGTGTAAGAGGTACACATCTCTAAGTTAAGCTTACAATAAGAAACGCAAAAAAACCAATCCAAATTCTTTGATTATGTTGAAATTATATCCAATATTACTTAATGGCACATTGGTTGAAACTTGACCAACTTTTTATGAGTTGTTGTACTAGCATTAGTTTTGACATAATTTGATCCAATTATTACATTATTTTGTAAATGCCAAATTTTGAACAATTTTAAAGTAAATTCTAATTTTTATCCAATATATTATCATTATCCTTCTACTAAATTAAATTGAATAAAGTAATATACTCAGTTTTCATAAATTATATTTTAGATGATATACTACCTCCTATTTTAAGGTTCTTTCTATGAACTGTGGTAAAGTCTGAATTTAATAAATAACATAGTAATGAAATAGGGCAAAAAAAAAAAAACTTCCAATAAGAATTAGGATATGCAACCTAATAAAAAAAATTATGCTATCATTATTTCATATTCTCTAAGTATACATTATCTGGTACATAGAGCAGGCAGAGGCATCATCAATATTGTGAAGTGGAGACAACTGGAGTAGCCAAGTTAGAAGCCAGGTTAATCCCTTAAGCAAAAAGTTACTGAAGACAATCCACATGAGATGTCCAACTGACACTTCATAAACACTATCTATAATATATTTAGCGAATGGTCCAAGACATTTTGATAGCTTTAAGGCCCCAAATAAAGAAGTGCTGAGTATCACATCTTACATTGTCTGTCCTCAAGTTTCAATTAGTTTCTTTCACCAGCAATATCAGTAATGAGGTACTCAAATGTTTTAAACAGCCTTTTAAAAACTGATACAGCTAATTTATTTCAATATAGCTTTCTAAATAGGCATAACTTAATTAGCCATTTGAGAAAACTCAAAAGTGTTTAATTTTTCCACAACAGATCCACCAAGTGTTTTCAACATGCCTGAAGCAGACTTAAAAAGAATTTTTTGGGTATTATCCCTTCCTATTATTACATTACTTTTTCTAACCACACCAGATTGTAGAACAAAGTTTTGGAAAAACTACTTTGTAATAACCTTTTCCATGTCTGCAATATGGATATCTGCATTTACATATATCCTGGTTTGGATGGTCACAATAACTGGTATGTATTTTAAGTACAATAGCACAACTTGAAAATTTTCATATATGAACGAATTGCATATGTTCACTCAAAGTAGTCTAGCTACACAGCAAATTTCTTTTCAGCAAGACTGAAGATTAGTACCATTTACAAAATGATTAAGTATTACTATAACAAGATCATTTGGGTTTGTGAGTTGCATATTATATATAAACTGTATCTTCCACTGTTATTCAGCCTGGGGTACAATTCAAGAGATCTTATAAATGAAATCAAATTCATAGGATGTCTTTTTATTATGCTAATAATTTAATCACATTCCATGGGATCCACAATACTCTTTATATTGAATTCCATTCCATAATGAAAAAAAAAAAAAAAAAAAAAAAAAGCAAGGAGCTCTATTTTTGGGAAAACAATGGGTGCTCACTGCTTAACCGGATTATATTTTATTTGACTTTTCAACATGGCACTACAAACATACTATGAAATGAGTGAAAAGGGTATAAAAGTTTTATTCTAGGTTTCTACCACCTTCATGATTAAGACTTAACTAACTACTGCTGCTTGGCCATAATCCACTATAGTCTCTAAACAAAAAAACTATAAACAAAGACAAAAATAATCTGTAATTTCTCCTACAAAGGTTAACCCAAATTAACTTATAGTAGAGGTGAACAAACTACTGCCTGTGTGCCAAAATAACCCAGCTTGTTTTTATTAGTAAGGTTTTACATATTATCTATGATTGCTTTCACACTACATTTGCAAAGCTGAGTAACTGCAACAGAAATCATACAGCCTGCAAAGCCTAAATAATTAATATCTGGCCCCTCACAGACACAAAAATTTGTTGACCCTTGACTTTTCCCAAATTAGTGTAAGTCTTAGAATAGTATGCCAGCAAAAAGCAGATTATTTCTTCCTTTTTTAATGAGAAAAATGAAAAAGTCCAATTAGCTTGCATATTATATCTATCCAAATTCACTCAGCCAGAACACACTTGATATTAGGAAAATAAAAAGAGAGCAAAAATCATGTAATAGATCACAGAACAGCCCCCCAAGATTATAAATATTAGTGTTATTTATGCACGTATGAATTCTAGCAAAGCCAGTAATAGAAATTAACCAATTCCAATTCCAGTATCAATATGTAAGCATGCAATAAATAAGCTACTTTCTAATTAAGTTATTTTAATTGGCATTTTAAGAAAAAGAAAAAAAGATGCTAAACCAAGTTTTCAATTACAACATTAAAAGAACAGTTACATATGTTTTAACTTTTTTTAACTTCTCTCTGGTTCTGTTTCTGAGAATAAATACATTTCTGATCAATGTTGACCTGACATCAAATTTAACAGAAGTATTAATAAATTGGGACCATATGTTAGACTCAAGTAGAAAACAAACAGGTTTTGTTTTCCTGAGAGATTAATGAATGTTCCCCCTCCCCACCCTGCCAAAGCCCACTAAATTAAGGTATATCACTAAAGTAGAATGTAATAAATGATATATATACATGTTAACACATTTATAGCTTAAAGATAGCTATAATTAATTTGCTTAACTCTAATTTAATAAAAATTTTTAAGAAAGAAAAGCAGGAATGATCACTCTCATTAGCAAATATTCAGCACAGCCCTGATGAGATAATGGTGGACATAAACATCTTCCGTAAGAATATCAAACAGGAAAATTTCTCATTGGCAGAATTTTGGCTGTTACACACATCTTTAGATATGTCATTAAAAATCTGTGCTACCTGGGTTACCCAAATTACCAGCCTGATTCAAATATGTTGCTAGCTAAAAAACTAAGCAAGCACATATTGGCTCTGAATTCTAAATCTGCCTATTTTATTTTTGTTCAGGAAGGAAATACCCAAAATAACTGCAAAAGATGGTTAGTGACTCTTTAAGATTTGTAACCTGAAGTATCTGTTTATTACAGGGGAAACACTAGAAATTCCAGATACAGTAATGGGCCTTACTTTATTAGCAGCAGGAACAAGCATACCAGACACAATTACAAGCGTGTTGGTCGCAAGAAAAGGTAAGAACTAAGTCCCTCAAGCTGCAATGGTATTCTACATGGCTAGAATGAGTAAAAGTAGCTTTAAAAATGTTTACTTCCGGCTGGGCGTGGTGGCTCACGCCTGTAATCCCAACACTTTGGGAGGCCGAGGCGGGTGGATCACAAGGTCAGGAGTTTGAGACCAGCCTGACCAACATGGTGAAACCCCATCTCTATTAAAAATTAAAAAATTAGCCCGGCATGGTGGCATGCGCCTGTAATCCCAGCTACTCAGGAGGCTGAGCCAGGAGAATTGTTTGAATCCAGGAGGCGGAGGTTGCAGTGAGCCAAAATCACGCCATGGCACTCCAGCCTGGGCAACAGAGCAAGACTCAGTCTCAAAAAAAAAAAAAAAGTTTACTTCCTCAGTAATATACTTTGAAGGGGAAAAAAAAAGTGACTCAAGAGGAAGAGTTTACTATTTAATAGCAGGTTAATTTCACACAATCTAATCCCCCAAATAATATTCATTTGAAATGTGCATTAAATAGTAATTGACCATGTTAAATTACAATGAAAAGCAACAAGTAAGCTAGATACCTTATTGAAAAATGGTTTAATAAATATAATTAAATAAATGTTAAGACTTTAAATACTAACCCAAGAAAAATTTAAAAATACAAATTCAGTAAGACTTTTGCTCTAACAATTTTCCAAAATGAACCAACAACAAAAAAGTATCCAGTGTTTCTTTTCTTATGAAAATTAATAAAATACAGTATTGGTAAGCACATTTTAACAATATGCTTTTCTTTTGTAGGGAAAGGAGATATGGCTATGTCTAACATCGTGGGATCCAATGTGTTTGATATGTTGTGCCTTGGTATTCCATGGTTTATTAAAACTGCATTTATAAATGGATCAGCTCCTATAGAAGTAAACAGCAGAGGACTAACTTACACAACCATCTCTCTCAACGTTTCAATTATTTTTCTTTTTTTAGCAGTTCACTTCAATGGCTGGAAACTAGACAGAAAGTTGGGAATAGTCTGCCTATTATCATACTTGGGGCTTGCTACATTATCAGTTCTATATGAACTTGGAATTATTGGAAATAATAAAATAAGGGGCTGTGGAGGTTGATATTATTAACAGTGTTATGCAGAAAATATGAATGGCAGGGAGGGGCAGAGAGAAAAATCAATTTCTTCATTTAAATCAAATTTTTAAAATCCTGAACCTTAGAATCTAAAACTTACAGTAATTTAAAACCAACCAAAATCATATCCTAATTTTGCTGAGCCCTTTCTTTTCATGAAGAATTACATATTATAAAACAGAAGTTTTTGGGGGGCAAAAAATCTGTTTTACCATACAATAAGTTGACAAAAACTGGAGAAACTAGAACAAACAAATCCAACTATGTAGTACTGAAAACAACAAGAAAATGGCTTATTTCATTAAAAACAGTATAACCATTCATTTAAACTGAATGACCAGACTTGCTGTCTTTAAAAACCCAAACTTGAGATTAACGAAAATTACAGTATATTTTTAACATTATACTGTTAAAAGCTGGTGGGAGTTTTAAAAGTTCATTTTTACAGCTTTTGTAAGCATACAATATTACTTTAAAAAAAAATGACTTTTACTAGGAGATTCAGCAAAACAGATGTAGGAATGTTCCAACCATGGCTTGAAATTATGCATTACGATCCAAGCGGACATCAATTTCTCTGCCACTGATTTTTATGCCATTCATTATTCTGCAGGCTTTTTCAGCTGATTCTGGGGAGTCAAATCTGACTGTTCCACAGCCTTTTGACTTTCCATTCTCCATTTTTATTTCTGCAAACATTACATGACCTGTAAAATAAAAGTTACAGAATTACTAGTCAGTTTAAATGAGTTCTATTTCACTTTATAGGTTTGAAATTCCTCATAGCCAATTGTGATAATTTGATTAAAAACATCATTTTTTTAAATAACAAATAATATAAGCATTATATTTGGAGTAAAATACAATTCATATAAAGTAATAAATATATACATATTAGAATATACAAAATTGAAATCAGGAAAGATTTTCCTAGGATTTAATGTATTTTATTTATGTTAAATCCCTAATTCCTGAGGTTAATTGTATGAGCAATAAGTCAAGCTAGCACAAAATGCCACCAACTCACCATGCCCTATGACAAACTTACACATTTAAACAAAATTATTTTTAGAATAAATGGTTGCTTACTGCCCAGTCTCCCTAATCTCTCTCTTCCTTCCCTTTTATCCTCATTTCACTCCTTTATCCCCTGCAAACAAGTGCAACTGACCAGAAATCTAATTTCTATCAGGCTACAAAGGGCCCCACTAATTCTGCTTTGCAACCACAGTGCCAAAGCCATTTATTCAATACCACAATTTGAGCTCAAAGTCTAAGAATGGCACCAAATATGCTACAGAAATAGTCACGGGAAAAGATAGCATAGATTTAAATCAATAAAGGTAAAAACAGTGATGTCAAGGAGAATCTCAGAGAAGCTTCAGGAAAGAGGAAGAAAACCAGAAACCTGTCCTTATGTAGTTATATCATTGCTAACTCTAGAGACTGGTATCTGAAGTAAATCAATACCATTTATCAAAATACAAAGTGGCCACAAGAATTCATCACTACAACAGAACACTTTTGAGAGTAAAAGGGGAGTTATCAATAATTACACATAAGTAACAGATGTAAAGTTAGACTATCCCCAGGCAAACTGGAATACATGGTCACTCAATCCAAACAGGTCATAAATTTAGGGTGTGACTACTTACCAAAATATTTCCCTCCCCACTAGATGTACATGTCAAAACAAATCAAGTTAGAAGACTTTAAATATTATAGTTGCCAGATCACTATGGGCTAATTTTAGTCTGGCAACCAAATCAGACAGCCAGACATATTTAGCTCTATAAAGGGAGGAGGAAAAAAAGGAGAAAGGTAAAAACAAGAGGGCCTGTCAAAAAACCGCATAAGCCCTTTCCAGAAGGTAAGATCAAATTTTAATATCAATCCATAAGGAAGATTTTTTTCTGTGGAAATCTTGATCTCTTACCTATAACATGATGGACTACTTTATACTTTCACTTTTTCATCCACTCCCTATTACTGCATTTCTTTTTGAAAACCAACTGGTAGTCAACTGCTCACCTACTAAACACTAATTAAATGGTCTAAGATAATACATGTCATACTGAGACAAAACCAGTATCTTGTTACACATGCCAGATAGTCTTTAAATGTGTTCTGAAAAGTTATAAAATAGGCTAATCTCCAGAGAAATTACATGATAATAGTTAAAGTAGATCCAAATAATATTCAGCCCACAACTGGAACGAAATGGGGAAAAAAAGCAAAAACACAGCAATCACACTTTCTAATAAGCATCATAAAATGAAACTGGAAAACACATTTTAAAACAATTTAAAGATAAATGCAGCACAATTTCCAGAGTCCTCTTAATATCTTGAATGCTGGTACCTGAAAAAAAGCAAGTTTAATTAAAGAAGCTCTTAGTAAAGGACAGCACCTTACAGTTATTTTGAAAAGAACTGTGGAGGATTTTCAAGGACTTTTAAGGTTAAAGGTTCTTCCTTACCCTAATTTTACCTAAAAATGTAGTTTTTCTTAAGTATCCGGATCATCATAGGTTTATTAGCAATAGTAAAGTTCACCTAAGCAAGAAATCTTCTTCAAAACCTCAATGGAAAATATGTCACTATTTCTTGCATAATCTGTCTCTCAATCTTTCGGGACAGTTTCTCTTCTTTGTGTTTCTCTTAAATTGTCCCTTTCAGTTTAGAAATCAGCACTCAGACCTCCAAATTCCTGACCTCGCAATGACCTAAAAAATTTTCTAGTTGACAAGATCCCTCAGCTAAGATACTTGAACTTTCTTACAGTTCTGATGTTCAAGCTATATGGACAGTAGCCCATAAATATTTGTTTCATGGTTAGACTGCTCCCCCAAAAAGAATCCCAGCAGGACAGAACCAAAAACAGTTATAAATTTTCTAAGTTTCTTCCTGATCCTATAAAAACAGCAACTAAAATATTTTCTTTTCTAAAGATAAATAATTCAGGAGAAAAAAAATAGTTTCAAATAGCTGATTAAAATCAGACCTGCCTGACTTTTTATATGCTCTGAGAACTTCCTCAACTAAGTTAAATATCTAATAATCTTATGCGATTCCAAGAAAACAAAAACAGGACTGCTATTTTGGCAACAGCACAGGACAAAATAGTATGCCACGAGAAATCAATATCACAGAATAATCAAACATATTGCTGTTACATATACTAGTAATAAAAAGATTCGTCCCACAGTAAAAGAAACCTTTCTGTTTTATTTAACCCAGCCTATTGACATCTTGTGGGGTATATTTTGGGATATGCTGGTAAAAAAACACATGTAAAAATAGACCAAATTAAAGAATGTTCAATAAAATCTACTGCCTACAGGAAGCTGTTAACACAACCATGGATGAAAAAAGGAAAATCAGACATTCTACCATAAGAAAACATAATAAGGATATAAGGAATAGAAAAGCAAAGTTTTCTGTTGTTTCTTTACAAACGAAAGATAGTGCCTATCAATAAATGCTCATCATATATCATTTGTACTATTACTGCATTTTTACTCTTAAGTTATTCTAAAGTCCACTCAAAATGCTTGAAGCAGCAAGTACTTTAATCAATAAAATCTACCATAAGCCTTCATTTTCCATGCAGTTAACAAGCATACTGATGTAGAAATACTACATAATGGAAATCTGTGGAACAAAGTTATATCTATTTATATGGTTTATAGCAAAAATAATTGAAAATGGGTTTTCCTTGTGCTGAAGTTCTAAAATGTTATAGTCTTGCATCATACTGATCCAGAAGGCCAGAATGCAGCTAAAGTATACAGATGACATGGGAGCACATTTAAAAGACTATGCCCATTTGACCCCATTAGTACAAACTGAAATGATGTGGGGTCCAATACTAAATAGGTTAATTTATTTATACTCAGCCTTTTTGAAAATGCATCTCTCTGAGGAATTATACAAGGCAAGATAAAAAGAAAGATCTCTTTTGCTACAGGAAAGACGTGTATCTTCCCAGCTAGGGTCAAAAACATTACCTTCAGGGGCTTGATGGAATTAGAAAATAGCAGTTACATTCACTTACTTCTCATCTTGTTATATTTGGAAAGATATGAAAGCAATCTTTTCTAAATTACAAAGGTTGAGAAAATGTTCTATTGAGGGTAATATAACCCATAAAATAACATTTACTCAGCCTTTGTAATTACTCCATCGAAAACAGTTAATCACTAGAGATAATTTATAAGCAGAGGGGTTGCCAGTGGTACCCTTTACTGACAGACATTGTTTATGGGTGATGCATGGAGTACTACTAGATTTTTACTAAGAAGCAAGCAAGAGAATATACTTACTCTCTTTGGGCTTACAAGAAGAAGAATAACAACAGAAGACTGCCTTTTACTGCCCAAGAGGCCATTACTGGCTTGCAGCATGTTAAACAGAAATGTCTCATACTAAGAAAAAGATTTATAAATAAGTGACATGGCAGAAAAATGGATGGTTCAGTTCATACTAGCTAGATAATTTGTATAGTTGTCAATAGCTGGACACTTAATTCTGTATTATTATAACTTTCTTTCCCATCAATGTAGTTCAAGGTTAAAAATAAGGGAGATATTGGGAATTGTGTAAATATGGTATTATCTTAATATAAAATCTAAGAGTCAGAGACTTTTACAAAAGAATTGATAAAACAAAAAATCATTAATCTTAAAATATAATTATAATCAAAAAAGGATTATAAGGATAGAGCAAAAATAGCAAAGCAAAGAATAATAATTTAACCATTATTTTATATGGCTAAAATACTGTAAAAATTTTCTATGTAGATTAGAATGCTTTTTCCATTCAAAAAAATGTCTTGCAATTGCTGATGTCCTCAGGTCATCAGGCCACTCCAACCAGAAGCCCACCAAAGACTTGAAGTTTGCTGCAAGCCTTGCTCATATCTAACCTCGAAAGGAAAGCAGACTACAAAGAATAAAGAACAGTCAACTCAACATTGGTCACCTTTTCACTGTCATTTCTTTGTCCTGCTTTTCTCTTTATCTTGCTAAGTTTCATTTCTACTTTTAACATAATGTCATATCTCATTTGGAGATTTTTTTTCACTGAAACAACATCAACAGAGATTATACTTGCTGCCACTGCTTGTCATTTGATGTATTTCACTAAGACCCTATATACATTCTTTCCTCTGTAGTCTACAGGATTCATGGCCAGACACTGCTGCCAGACACTGCTTACTCATTCTGGTAGATCTTCTCACTCCTGCAAAGACCAATACCTCAATGTCACTTTACTATTTTGCTTTCTCTTAATGGTGACTATCAACCAGTTAACTTGTTTTCAACAACTTTTTCTTGAATTTTTGATTAGTGCAAAATAAAAGGATGATCAAGAAAGAGAGTCAACAGAATATCCTAGACAAATTCATGTTGTATGTTCTTTGAGGGTATCTGACTTTTTTCACCTTCAAAATTCTAGTGCCTAGCAGACTGCCAAAAATATGTTTGTGGATTTAATGAATAAATTACTGAATAAATGAACATCTACCCAGAATGCTTAACTTATAAACTTTTCATGAACTCTTACTATATGTACAGAGGCAACAAAAGGAGCTAAGATAAAAAGACAGTTCTTGCCTTCAAGAGTTTCCATGTAGGATGGAAGAAAACTTGAACAAATAACTATTAATATAAATAAAAGCTACAAAGGAGTAGACATAAAGAAATATGAGATAATATTATCTCTGTAGCGGCCACAAAGGTTATTTTGTGACAGAACACTAAACCTATTCCTTCAAGACCTCACAAATTATCTATATGCTACCTGACCTCAGAAATTATATATATGTTACCTTATGTAACTTCCTATTGTGACTACAGTCTCTGAGATTCCATGCAATAGCAGAAAAATATTAATACTAGCAAAAAATATTTTACTTTATAACACTCACATGAATTCTCCCATTATTGCAAAAGAAACAAAAAGTGAGAATTTAGTCAATTAAGATATTTTGTAACAAAAGTAAGTATGGTATATAAAAAGTTCTTTTTTAAAAGTAATAAACCACCTAATCTTCCACAGACTTATGGAACACATTAAGGTTGTATAAGTAGTATCATTATGGTTAAGAACAGTTTATAAAAGAATAAGAAGGGCAACCAAAATGTACCCATGTCCAAGGCATTCCTGGCAGTGGGTTGTATGCTACCACCTAGGTTTCCTGTGTTGGGAAGGAATACAGTGTATGTAGAATGGGTCTCACCTATTAACTCCCTTATCAATTGGACATCAGCATCTCAGGTGGTTATGCTGACAAAGCACTATATATAGTGCAGTGGCACTATACTATAAACAAGGAAATAAATATACCACTTATTAATGTTTCTCACGAGAAAAAAAAAATTTTAATGCAAACAATTAATCTTTTTAAAATGAGGTAATAAAACAAGTCCTATCTTTATTAACAAAAAAACAATAATATGATATATCCTAAACCTTGTTACCTAAACCTTGTTATTACCTAGTAGTAACAGCACTGTTCTAAGTCAAAAGATAGTGAAATAATTCATTTATTTGAAGTGGAATTAGACCTGGCCCACTATCAAGACTATCCAGGAATAGGCATCTGGACAGGCAAAGGTCTAAACACAGCGTATAAAAGTTTAAAACCAATTTTCCTCCATAATCAATATCAACATATCTGCAGTCATTTGCATACTTACCACACTGACTGAATTTCTCTTTTAGTTTCTGCCAAGTCAAGTCAAAAGGTAGCTAGAATGAAAAGAGGTATTAGTAACACATATACAAGAAAAAAAAGAATTTCAATTATCCTTAATATTTATTTGCTTACATTTCTGACAAATATCTGGTTGCCTTTGGAGCCTATTCTCTCTCTCATTCCGCTTCCCATTGGACCCGATAAAAATCCTCGATCCATATCGATGCTCCTTTCCAGTATAGCTCCTATACCTGGTCCCATTCTATCAAAGCTGGAACTCATCCGGTCCAGTCCCATCCCCATTCCTCCAGTCACACTGTTCATGCCACCCATTCCACCACCTGGATTTTCAAGAAAGGACGGGGGGATTTGGGAATTTTGTGTTTTTGTTTCAAAAACATAAGGAAAAGGAGAAGAGGAGAAAGGAGGAAAAGAAGAGGAGATAATCATTTTTGAGAAAGAAGGGGGAAAATTAATTTGTTTATATAATTAAATAATATACAAACATAAAATTATTTTCATACAGATAACATAAGTTTCCAAAGAACAGAATTTGCTTCAGTATATATTTAGTTAGCTGAGAAATTCTAGCCACTGTATAAATATATTATACATATATAACTGTATAAAATTATATTCTGATCATTAAATATATAAATATATAAATCCTCTACCAATCACTGCTTCCAATAACATGACAGTTGTTCTTATCCTTATTTTTATTTTCCAATATCAAGCATAATAATTGCTAGAGTAAAGATACACAGAGATAAATTCAAATTATTACAACTCTAGCACTCAAGCCGCTCTCACCGTACTCTCCTACAAATATTCCTTTCCTACCTTATCTTTCACCTCAGCATCTTCACCTCTGTTTCCCAGTTTTTATTCTCATGGTAATTCAATAATCATAGCAAAACATAACTTTTAATCTCAATATTATTCAGAACTTGTCAAGGGAACAAAAAATGCTATCACTCCCCGTTAGCCAGAGCTTAAGAATTTAGCTCCGAACTCATACCTACATCATTCTTATGCACTGACTCGATTTCCTGTCCTTTTCACTTACTCCCATCTTACTTATTATCAAACCTTTTGTCTTGTACGTAATATCCCCAAACATGGAAATTCTAAAAATCAACATCACCCTCAAATTGGCTTTTTGTGAATAACCAATATAAAATCAGGGAAACAGAAGTACAGACACTGAGATAAAAGAGGAAGGTACGGAAGTAAGAACTAACAGGAAATGGCTGAGGCTAAAAGATGATGGAAGGAAGAATAAAATGAGGAGCAAGATACAATGGAAGTAGATGTCTTCAGCTGACAGGATTTTAGAATTTACTCTTAGAATAGTTTAAATAGGTTGTATGTTGTTTGTGAAATTTCATCAATTAAAGGAAGTCAATAAAGTATGGAGAGCTCACAGACATGTCCCAGTAAGCAAAAGAGGTTAAAAAAATAATAATAAATAATCCATGTATTCAGGCTTAATGTAAGACCTAAAAGGTAGTAGTGGAAATGGACGGATGGGAGATTCGGCATTCCCCAGTGTTGCAACTACTCTTGATGCTATTACGGGAAAGGTTCAAGAGGAAAAGAAATAAGTACCTCTTTCAACCTTAGCCTGACTCAAGCTCAGGAGATGCCTAAGAGTGTTATATCTGCATTTACCAAAAGACATAGATGTTTACAAACAAAATAAGCTAGTCACTAATAGCTATTATAGAAAATAAGAAAGGAAACAAAGTTGGTGCTAAAGCAAAACTTGTTCCTGACACATGATCAGAGAAATCCCCAGATTCCCTAGTTGGAAAGAAGGTTCTTGGATTGGCCGTTAACACACAGTTTAGAAATATCAAAGAAGTAAAATTCAAACAGTTAATTTAGAAATTTCAAACAATAACCAAACAGAAAGGCTTCACTCAATTATCAAGATTTCTCAAATTATAGCAAGACACATTAACATATAAGAACAAAGTATTACTATACTACAATAACTACTCTTGCAAAGTCTTTGCAAGCACTCAAATATTACTGAATAAATTCTAGTAAAATTTAAACCTACTTATTCCAGATCCTACTGGACCCATGTTAGAAGCTCCTATTCTTCCTGCAAACCCTCCAATCATTGCACTGCCTAAACAAGGATGGAAAGATAATATACTAATTAATTTAAATAATCATACTTTAAAATTCCCAAGGTACTATGTGCTCTGATTTACAATAATTGAAAAGCATAAAGTCTTCTGAAAATAGAGTTCAAATATGTAAGATGTTGAAAAAGAGAGCTAGCATATTAAAATCTTTAAAGTGTTTTCTTCAGTAGTAAGCTGTATAAAACATTATGATTTTCTGATTTTTCACAGAAAAAGAGAAACCAAATTTCAAAAATTATAGCCTACAAAAAGAAAAGAAGTATGCAGCCAGCCCTACCAAGTCTACCAAAGGAATCTCCAAAGCCTCGATTTATTCCAATATCACCACGTCCAAAATCTCGCTCCATGCTACTAGTCATGGCACCACGGTACAACTCTGAAAAAATTGTGCAACAAATTAACCTTTTTCAAATATATCAATGCAGGACGAAAACATTCAGGAATGTATCTAAATTATAAAAAGACAGCATAAGTCACAAAAACAAAACAGTCTGTCATTTACCCAATTTACCTCACATGCCACACATATCATCCCCATTCCCACTAGGCCTGTCCTTATCTCCTAGTGCCTACATGCCTTCCGAAGACATTTTTTGCACCCATTCCTAAGTTATAGGGGGGAAACTTTAATAATAGGGAAAACTAAATGTGCCCACACTTCCCACTGCATACATTTACCTACCTCCCATTCGGCCAACTCCTCCAAATCCTCCCATGCTATTCATTGCTTCCAGACCACCAAACCCTATTCCTATGGAATAAAGATTAATTTTGAGATCCGACTGTCAGTGATGTAGCTGAAAGGTACATTTTGTAAATGTTAAGTCTCACCAGTAAGCTCTACATCCACCCTACCTTGTGCAGCTACTTCTTAACACATCACCTTCCTTTAAGTATGTACCAGGCTCAATTTCTGCTAGCAGCCTTTAGAACATGAGCCAACAATAAACCATGACTTTTTTTTTTCATGGAATTCTCAACACAGTTTCTAGTTTATTAAAAATGGTGATGGGTACATACAAAAAAACAAATCTTTATACATACCTCCTCCAATTCTATTCATTCCTCCAAAACCTGGACCATCCATTCCCATACCTCAAATAAAATACACAGTATGTACTTTAAGTATATTTTACTTTTATGACTAAAAGATGATATAATGCATTATAGCAAAATAGATACCACTGGTATAACCACAATGAAACACTAGAGAAGCAGTAAGGTATAGGAGGCATGGTTTAAAGTGCTATGCCATAGCAGCTGCCTAATCATGAGTCTTCAAAAAGGTCTCTTTGAACATTTATTAGACAAGAAAGCGAAATTCACTAGTAACCCCACAACATTCAGTTAGAGAATATCTAGAACTAGGTAATCATTCACTTTTTTTCCACAATAAACACAGAAATATTACTATCAATGATTTTTTTCCAGCATAGACACAGAAATATCAGCAGATTTAGAGATCAGGTCAGAATGTAAGGACTCTCTAAACATGGCAGTTAAAAGGAGCAGCAAAAATTTTAAAAATATAAATAGTATGATTTAGGAGAGGGTAGGTAGGTGTGAAAGTCTAAGGCTAAGGGAGGAAACTTGTTTGGATCAGAATGATTATGATAATGAGCCTCATAATTTAAAGTGTGACTACAGCATCTCGACAAAAATAGGAATCTGATAGCATTTATTAGTCCATCAATTAAACCAGTAATTCACGAAGTATGGTCCAGGGACTCTTTAGGGTTCAATAGGTCAAAACTACTTAAGTCACCAAACACCACTAAGACATTATTTGACGTTTTACCCTCACTTTCTTGAGTTTAAGGTGTCATTTTCCAAAGACTATATGATATACAATATCACAAAAAACTAAATGCAGAAACAGATATAACAGCAATATTAAGTCAAACATTAAAAAGATGTGTAGAAAGGTAAAACAATGCCACTCTCCTCACCAATTTCTTTTTTGCATTGAAAAACAGTTTATTTTCTTAAAGCTTTTAAGTATGAGTTTACCATGTAATGAGTTTATCATTTTTTAATATGTAATTTTTTTAATTTCTAATTTTTCATTTATAATACAGTAAATACTGGTAATTATAACTAAATAAACAAAGCATTTTTGGGTTCTCAACAAATTTTAAGATATAAAAGGGTCCTAACATCAAAGTTTAAAAACCAGTCTCTAAAAATGAACTGAGAGTTCTTCCAGGTAAGCAGCCAACTAACTAACTGAAAAGCTACCTTCCCAACTGGATAAACAAACTTCAGTTGCCTATGATATGGTAGCATTTCAGCTACTCCATAAATACTGTACATACATGATATATTCTCCTTCTGCCTTAAAGACATTTCAAAATCCAAAGTGCTAAAAGGCTAGCTACAACACAGCTGGCCCCAAAGAAACTCTCCCGACTTCTGCCTATCTCTTTCATGTCAGCTGTGCTCAAGGTTTCATCCCTTTTTCAGAATCAAGTGACATCATAAATATCTAACTATTAATTAGAGTCCTTTAAACATTATTACAGACCACATCAATGGAGGCTTTATTAGCTAGCATATGTATCATTTAAAAAGAAAAAAAAAAGTTAGAATACTCACCACCTGGACCTAAATTTCCCATTACTCCACCTATGTTCAACTGGCTGGCACTAATAGGCTGTCCACCCGGACCAAGTCCCATCCCAATGCCTCCAAGACCACCTAAAACAAAAATGAGAACAATTATTACCAAGATCCATATATGATTAACTAATTGGCAATAAACTTTTTTAAAGAGCTATATACCTGTAGTAGTATCTCTACAATTTCTGCAAATTTTCAAATAAGAGCACTGGTTCTTGTTTTTATCTAGAAAGTAGCACACTGAAGCCTGACTATAAAACCATTTATTAATGAGAAGTGTTTTATGAAATAAAACATGATATACTATAAAGTACACCTTATACCCCACTTAAAGGTGCACTGAAAGGAATAATAAAATACCTAGAGGATTTTGAGTAATATCTTATCACCTTATATACGGCACACATATCTGAAAATGAGCATCTTGTCCAAATTTGTAGACCCACTTAAAATTTCATAATTACTTTTTAAATGGCTCAAATCAAACTAAAAAGTCAATAACCATGAAAGTATAACACTGAATAAGGCAAATATTACATTACCTAGTTTTCTCATTGATATAAATACTTATTTGTATTTAATGGCACCTTAAGTGTTTCCACATCTATTATCCATAAAAGAGGAAATTTTTGAGACCTTAGGTTACTTCCATAATGACATGGAGCTGATTTTAAGACTTGGGTCTTTGTTGTCAAACTGCACAACAAAGACCAAAGTCTTAAAATCAGCTACAAGGACAGATTACTTATAAAGAAAGGACGATTCAACAAATAGCTGACTTTAATAGCAACAGTGTAAACATGAAGACTGTAGAATACTTTCAAAGTGCTTAGAGAAAATAATTATCAATCTTAAACTATACAACAAGTTAAACTATCTTTGAAGACATTTAAAAACCAAAATTGAGAGAATTTACAAATAAAAGATCCTCACTTAAAAGAGCTTCTAACATTCATGCTTCAGAGGAAAAAAATCAGTGCCAGAGTCCATAAAAGCAGAGGAGTGATGACACAAGAAAATGGTAAATAACATTGTCTAATTTGCAGGACAGAAAAAAAAATAGTACAGAACTAATAATACAGAACTAAAACGCTGAGCAATGATAGTATAATTCAGTAGGAAAGTGACTGCATCGAAAGGTCAGTCTACTATTACATAAAAGAATAATTATATTAACTTCAGGCTTCATAGAAATATTAAAATATCCAGAACAATCCACGATAGGAGAAAAATAAGCATTTGTAAGACAGAAAAATAAGACACAAAATAATAATGGAAATTAATCCAAATGAACCAATACATGTGAAGAAACTGAACTCTTCAATTTCATGGGCAAAAAAACTATCAAAGTGAGTTTTTTAAAAAGTCTATCTAAGCCCAGCAATAACACCGTTTATAAGGGGTGTGCCTAAAACAGTAAAAAAATAGAAAAAATGTGCCAGGCAAGTACAAAACAAAATAAAGCTGCCATACTTACATTAAAATTAGACCAAAGATTCAAAGTAATTACTAGAGAAAAAAATCACCCTATAAAATTTTTGATTCACTAGGAAAATATATCAACTCTAATCTAGATGTACCTACTAAGCTAGCTTAAAAATATTTAAGTAAAAACAAGAAAAAGTAGACAAATCCACTATTCTACTGGGCAATTTTACTAGACACATAAGATAATAAAATAAACAGTGTTACAGCAGAAAAAATTATTAGTAAGGATCTAAGACAATTAAAATGATTAACAAACTTGATTTGATTAACATATATAGATCACTGCACTCACCAACTATACCCAGAATACTAAGAAAAATGTGCCATAGGGTAGGCCATCCATAAGTCCAAATTAATTCCAAAGAATCACACTCACTTATAAACCATGTTCTCTGACTACATTGAAATGAAAAAGTACGAAGAAAAAAAAAAAACCTCATACATTTGGAAATTGAAAACTTCTATTTTCAAATAATACATGGCTCAATAAGAAATCATAATGGTGATTTTTTTTTTTTTTTTTTTTTTTTTTGGAGACAGAGTCTCCCTCTGTCACCCAGGCTGGAGTGCAGTGGCACAATCTCAGCTCACTGTAACCTCTGCCTCCCAGGTTCAAGCAATTCTCCTGCCTTAGTTTCCTGAGTAGCTGAGACTACGGGCATGCGCCACCTGGCTACTTTTTTTTTGTATTTTTAGTAGCGACAGGGTTTTGCCATGTTGGCCAGGCTGATCTCAAACTCCTTATCTCAAGTGATCCACCCGCCTCAGCCTCCCAAAGTGCTGGGATTACAGGTGTGAGCCACCATGCCCAGCCCATAATGGTAATTTTTAAATACTCTAAAAACTGACCCATCATAAAAATGCTCCATAGCAAAACCCATGTAGTAACTTTATAGTCATAACTGCTTATATTAGAAAGGAAAAGCTACCAATTTGAAGTAAGCATTCAACTTAAGGAGTTAGGACAAAAACAAACTAAACCCCAATAAAGAGAAGGAAAAAAATAATAAGGCTAAGAGCAGAAATTAAAAATACAAAACATTCAAATTCAGTTATTTGAATACACCATTAAAACTGACAAATTTCTAACAAAATTAACCAAGAAAAAAATAAAAATTGTAAACATTCAGAATTTTTAAAACAGAACCACAGATGTAGCAAAAACTTAGAGATAATTTTATGCCAAAATATTTGAAAATGAACAAAAATAGAAAAAATCTTTAGAAAAATAGAAATTACAAAAATTGACTCAAAAAACGATAGAAAATATAAGCCATCAATAGTTAAAAACTTCCCAGAAACAACAGATGAAAGCCAGTTTTACACATAATTTCTAGCAAATATAAAGAGAACATATAATTCTGATAAAAAAGAGCAAATACTTTCCAACTTAACACACAATGACTAAAATTTAAAATAATCTAAAAAACAGAAAAATGTACAAAATGTGGTATCAGCAGTTAAAATGAAGAAACTAGAGCTACATCTATCAACATAAATGAATGTCAAAAATAATTTTAAACAAAAAAAGCAAGTTACATAATACATTATGATACCACTCAAACAAAATTTTAAATCCAACAAAACAATTCCCTATGTTTATGGATGTACAAATGTGCAGTCAAATTATTAAAACCTAAATGATAAATACTCTATCCATAAGTTGTTTCCTCTAGGTAAGGCATAAGTTGAAAGATGGGCAAGGGAGATGGGGAAGCTCCATTTTACCTGTAAAATTTTATTTATTTTAAAGAAAAAAATCTACAACAAATATGGCATATGATAACTATATGAGTAATTTTACTTTTGTCTGTATATTTAAGATTTCTTATAAGAATACTTTAAAAACCAGAGAAGACGCAGTGAAATAGTAAAAACAATAGCTAATATTTACTGAGTGTTTATGCAAAACGATTCTAAGTGCTTTACATATATTAATTCACGTAATACTCATGTCAACCCCATGAAGTAGACACCATTATTATCCCCACTTTTCAAAGGAGGCACTGAGACACATAATACAATGAGTATATTACACTGTTATAGTCATTTGGAAAACAATTTGATAATACTAACCCATGAGAACTGTAAATCTACTTCAGAATATCTGTTTGAAGGAAGTACCCAAAAACATTACAAAGATTTGTGAACAAAAAGGCATGTGTTACTCTGTGGTTACTCAAAAGGAAATAAAAGTTAAAACACCTAAAATACAGAACAGCGAAATAGTTATGGAACATCTATATGTTAGACTATTATACTACCAATAAAAACATTTGAAAATAATTTTCAACATGAGAAAATGCTTGTACTCTAATGTTAAACAAAAAATAATTCAAAATTATTTTTGTTCCCAACTATGTAAAAAATATACATAGAAGGCTGGAAGAAAATACACAAAAATGTTATAACGAGGTTACCCACAGATTAGAGAGGCGAAATTAGAGAGGACTTTTTTTCCTTCAAGTGTATACATTTACCAAACATTTTAGAATGTATTGCTGATCAGTCAGGAAAAGTTACCAAAAAGAAAACAAAAATGGCACACAACAGTCTTCCTAATCAATAGCGCCAAACTATCTTCGTAACTCCAAACTAATCCCAAATCGTGAGAAACTACGATGTAGGCACAAAAACAAAGTTTTGCTTAGCATATAATAAAACAAACCCAAAAAACCCTATGTTGTTTCTCATAATAGCTTTTACTTACGTGGTAATTGTGGTGTTTTACTATCATGTGAACGGTACTCTTCATGAGGAACAGACTTGTCATCCTAATTGTGAGAAAGTTTATAATATGGTTAACATATTACCAGAAAGAACTGTAATGTAGAAGAGAGCCAATAAAAGATTTGAAGAGGTTGGAAGTTGAAGTGATATACAGGAACTCACCATTTTCACATGCATAGGTCTATCAAATAAAAACTGCCCATTGAACATAGCTGTTGGTTCAGTCAAGGAAAGCCAGTTAAGATAACTATAAAATTATACCAGAACACAAACTAATTTTTAATAATCTTACAGTCCAACTATCTCTGATATTTTAATTAACATCTTTAATACTTATTGGTATTAGCCACTCAAAAACTTTACTCAAAAAAATATTCAATTCTTTGCTTTATGGTTTTATTTCATCAATAAGAGGTATTTTTAATTCAACCATTGAAAAAAGTAAACTTGTAAGGCTTCACTTAAAGTAAATTCATTAATATACAATGGATTACACAATTGTTAAATGCATGTATACAATTAATTGCAGTAGGAAGAGAGAAAAGAAAAAACTTCATTATCAGCCCTGTACAATATGGCTAATTCAAGTTTTAAGAGTGACTTTAATACTTAGACCTAGTAAGGGTTTTATTTGCTGGAGACTAAAGTCTAACACACATCTCTAAGCCAGGCAACCTTAAATTCAATTACCCCCGCCAAAAAAAAAAGGTGGTATTATGCTTCTTCAACCTCATAACCAATGCTGAAATGTAAATCAGGATACAAATTGCTTGAACTGCTTCAATTGCTTGCTCAAAAGTGACAGTGCCCATTCCTCTGCTCTTGCCGTCTTTGTCTTCTTTAATATCTGCCCGCTTCACAGTTCCAGCTATGCTGAACACTTCCTTTAGTTTCTTCCAACCAACTTTGAAGTCAAGCTTAACATAAAATTGTATCATTACATACCTAATAAATCCCTCTCCCCATCTGCAAATACAAAAGAATCTTTTCTAAACTCTTAAAACCATAAAGAACTATAATTCCAGTTCAACAATGTATCGATAATGTTCAAATTTAAAAACATCTTCAGTTGTTTAAAATCATTTAAGCTACATCTACATTGTTCCTTATCCTTTTTTTAATTTCCAAAATCATCTCTCAAACTGCTCAAACCTGTTTTTTACATTTGAAACTTGCACATCTATTTTTACCAAGAGAAATCCAGATTTTGAAAAGTATTGTTTTCACTGACTTTCAAATGCTTAGAACAAATGACAAACCAACTATGACATGCATATTCACAAATATCAAGGCTACAAAAAAGAAATCCATTTACCAATATAAACCAAAACACATATAATGTCAAGAACTGCTTGAATGTGTATAAATTGCACAGTTCTGTGTTTAAAAAATCCAAATAGTTGTATTTAAACTCTAACCTTGTGTGTCTGTGTGTGTGTGTATATATATATAGTATGTATATACGTCAACTGATTTTGAGTTTACAATAATTACTGTTTCATTTACTTTAGTTAAAAATAAAAAATAAATAAAAATAAGCAAAATGTTTTATAAACCTATAACACATTTATTTAATCAAATTATCTATCTATCTGAATGACAAGTTTTAGACTAAAGCTTGAACTTACATTGGCAACAAAAATTGTGGAACCAAGTCTACCGGCCTGCAAATTACTGATGACTTCAGGAGGAATGTTTGGATTATTGAGAATGGAAGGTGGTAAATTCATCAACCCTGATCCCATATCAGGGACATGTCCTCCTGGAAATGATCCTCCTGTTCGCTGCAATGCCCTACGAGCATTTTCTCCATCAGGATCCTGTAACACACATTGAATGTTAAATTCCACTAAATACATCAGTTCTATATAATTAAAATAACAACTTAAATTCTACAGTAGCTATCCCTTCTGACTCAAATTATTGACCCTCTTGAAGAGTGAGCTTTTTTTCTCATCCAGAGAACTGAGTCCCATAAAAACCTGTGGATAGACAAAAGATTTCAGCCTCTAGAGATGTCAGTTAAATATTTTTTTCCAATCACTAAAGCCACTTAAGAACTTGAAATTAGTTTAATTTTGCTCTCACACTAGGGTACAAGTACACATACAATTAACTCAAAGAAGAGCGAAGTACTCACTGTGACTTTTCTTTCCAAAATGTAGGAATGGTGAATTCTCACTACTGGATGCCCAATGGAATGCCAAACTCAGACTAATTCAAAGCTTTTCAATAGTGGAACAGACTGTTATAAAACCCAAATACTAGGGTAGAGGACAGGATGGTCGATTGTAATCTGTAAATTTTATTCCTGAACAAAATACAATTACCCACCTTCTAAACTCTTACCTTCTTCAACAATGATTATAACCTGAGATGGAGGAGGGGAGAGATAAAGGAGGGCTAAATGTCCAAGTGAGAAATTACATTAAACATTGTTTTTTTGTTAGGTTCATTAATTTTGTAAGAGAAACACCCTACCCTTTAAACAAAACCAAACACGCACACACACACACACTCACACAAACATAAATGTCCTTCTCACTCACCCCAGTAGGTGCAATACTAAAAAACTAAAATGAATAAACAAAAACCACATAAACACACTGATAGACTATCATCTGCAATGCCAAATGATTATGTTAAAGGCAATCATCATCATCACTTCTCCATCTTTAGGCTAAGATGAAGTGTAAAGGCAACCACCAAATCTACTTTGCTGGCCTCAGTCTGGGAATACAGTACTAATAAAAAGGAAGTTGGGTGACTTTAATAAATTCTCTAGGATGGATGGAGAATAAAAGGTGAAAAGGTAGATGAAATAATAAAACCATTCTGGCTTCCAACATACTTCTTCACTACGAAGGAATAAAAAGGATTACAAAAGAAAAAAAATGTATCAAAGAATACTTCAAAACATGTTAATAAATAATAAATTCTTTAGGTCTGAGGATTCAAAAAGAGGTAAAAATACATAATTTAGGATAGTGGCTACCTATGGGGAAGAAAGATAACTCAGAAGAGAAGATGTTTCCTGAACTTGTATAGTAAGCTATTTCGGTTGTCTGTGCTTGTAACATTAACAAGATGTATTGCTGTACTGATCTGTCTTTTATACACATATATATATGACAGAAATATACACACATACAATACATGCATGCATATATAAAACATATATAAAATAAAATGTATATAAAACAAACCACCTACTATATAACACGACTTCTACTCTTCTTTTCCCCTTGCTGTCAGTCTGCTGGTTACTGACTGCTATTGCTTTTGGAGGGCCTACAGTAGCAGTTTATAACCGCTACTATTCTGCATTTAATTAAATGAAACAAAAAAATGTAATTCTAAAGTCTGTTAAGGAACATTGGAAATACACCTTCCTTTGACTTTCCTCAGTAGCAGTTCTAAGCATTCATTCCACCCACACCTCTATAAATCAGATATCCCAGGAAAGGGACTGCCAAAGTGACATTAATCCAAAAAAGTCAACTGAATAAATCCCTCATCATTTAGCTGGGCCAAATTTAGCCTTTTTTTTCCTCTTAAAAAAAGTTAAAAATGGTGGCATCCTCTTTCAACTTGGATTATATAACTGCAGGGTCTCTGAAATATTGCTGAGGATCTACAGTATGCTGAAACTTAAAAAAACACAATAACATGGCTTTGATAGTTAGCATCCAACAAACTTTTTTTTCCAATAAAAGAAAAGACACTAAGAATCTGTAGTACTTGCCTTTGAAGAGAAATAGAAAACAGAAAACAGAAAATTGTCAGCTACGTGCAAAAGTAAATGCAGTTTTTGCCATTATTTTAATTCCAAGCTTTTTTTAAAAAAAAAAGGTGACACAAATCACAACAGTCAAAATTTTTGTATACATTCCCGCTAATAACTTTTTAAATAATAAGCCCCCAGACATAAACAGGACTAGAATAATTTGGAAGCAAACTCAAATAAAGGGATCTGGGATACATGTTATATGCTGGTAGCATGGCCTTTAATTTCAAGCTATTATCTCACACTCAGGAACAAGAGACTCTTGGACAGGAATAACAATCATTATTACTACAGCTAACATTTATTATGTAGTTAAAATATCTTGAGCACTGTGCTTAGTGCTTTGTATAATGGTAATACCACAAGTATAATAAATAGCCAACACTAAATGGTTTACATATATTAACTCTTCGAGTCCTCATAGCACTACAAGGTAGGTGGTATTATTACTCCCATCTTAGTAATACGAAAACAAAGGAGAAAGTTTAAGTAATTTACCCTGAGTTAGAGAGGTTCTCTGATGCCAGAGCTTTTTACCATGTATCTCATTTAATCCTCATAAAAAATCCTATTGGGTAAATAAAAGCACATTTCGTTTTATTGTGCTTCACTTTACTGCGCTTTGCAGATATTGCACTTGTTGTAAACTGAAGGTCTGTGACAACCCCGTGTCCAGCAAGCCTATCAGCACCATCTCCCCAACATGTGCTCACTTTGTGTCTCTGTATCACATTTTGGTAATTCATGCAATATCTCAACCTTCTTCATTATTATCTGTCATGGTGATCTGTGATTAGTGATCTTTGATGTTTTAATTGTTTTGGTACACCATCAACTGTGACTAAATAAAACAGAGAACTTAATCAATAAATGTTCCGACTGCTCCACCCACCAGCCGTTCCCCATCTCTCTCCTTCGCCTCAGGCCTCCCTATTCCGAGACACAATAATACTGAAATTAGGTCAATTAATAATCCTAAAATGGCATCTAAGTGTTCAAGTAAAAGAAAGAGTTGCAAGTCTTTCACTTTAAATCAAAAGCTAGACATGATTAAGCTTAGTGAGGAAGGCATGTCAAAAGTTCAGACAGGTGAAAAGCCTGGCCTGAAGGAAACTTAAAGTGCTACTCCAGTGAACACATGAATGATGAGAAAGTGAAACAGCCTTAATGCTGTTTCAAAAACAGGTAAAAACACAAAATTTAAGATACTTGTTACTCTTGGGGAAGAAGGATAACACAACAGAAAAGATGCTTCTTGAACTATTAAGATACTTCACTTGTTTGTGCTTACAACATTTCAGTGGTCTGAAAGTTTCGGTGGTTTAACAGAAGATCAAAGCAGCCTTATCATTCCCTTAAGCCAAAGCCTAATCCGGAGTAAGGCCTTAACTCTCTTCAATTCTATGAAGGCTGAGAGAGGTGAGGTGAGAAAGTTGCAGAAGAAAAGTTTGAAGCTGGTTCATGAGATTTAAGGAAAGAAGCCATCTCTATAACATAAAAGTACAAGTGAAGCAGCAAGTCCTGATGTAGAAGCTGCAGCAAGTTATCCACAAGACCTAGCTAAGATCATTGATGAGATGGCTACATTAAACAATAGATTTTCAGTGTAGATGAAACAGTCTTCTATAGAAAGAAGATGCCATCTAGGACTTTCAGAGTTAGAAGGGGGAAGTCAGTGTTTGGCTTCAAAGCTTCAAAGGGCACACTAACTCTTCTATTAGGGGCTAACGCAACTGGTAACCTTAAGTTGACTTGAAGTCAATGCTCATTTACCATTCTGAAAATCCTAGGGCCCTTAATAATTAGGCTAAATCTACTCTGTCTGTGCTCTATAAATGAAATAACAAAGCCTGGATGACAGCACATCTGTTTATAGAATAGTTGGCTGAATATTTTAAGCCCACTGTTGAGACCTCTTGCTCAAAAAAAAAAAAATCCTTTCAAAATATTACTGCTCATTGACAATGTACTTGTCACCCAAGAGTGCAAAAGAATATATACAAGAAGACTAACATTGTTTGCAGGCCTATTAACACAATATCCATTCTGTAACCCATGAATCAAGAAATAATTTTAACTTTCAAGTCTCATTATTTAAGAAATATAATTCATAAGGCTATTGCTGTCATAGACAGTGATTCCTCTGATAGATCTGGGCAAAGTAAACTAAAAATCTTCTGAAAAGAATGTACCATTCTAGATGTTATTAAGAATATCTGTGATTCATAAGGCCAAAATATCAATACTAACAGGAGTTTGGAATAAATGGATTCTAATCCCAATGGATGACTTTAGGGCTTCAATACTTAAATGGTGAACATAACTGAAAGAGCAAGAAAACTAGAACTAGAAGTGGATCCTGCAGATGTGACTAAATTGCTGCAACCTCATGATAAAACCTAAACAAATTAGGAGTTGCTTCTCGTATGAGCAAAGAAAGTCATTTCTTGAGATGGAATCTACACCTGGTGAATATACTATGAACACTGTTGAAATGGCAACAAAGGATTTAGAATATTACATAAATTTAGTTGATAAAGCAGCAGCAGGTTTGAGACGATTGACTTCAATTTTGAAGGAAGTTCTACCATAGGTAAAATGTTATCAAACAGCATCACATGCTTCAGAGAAATCTTTTATGAAAGGAAGAGTCAATTGATACAGCAAACTTCACTGTTCTTATTTTAAGAAATCATGACAGCCACCCCAAACTTTAGCAACCACCACCCTGATCAGTCAGCAGCCATTAGCACTGAGGCAAGACTCTCCACCAGCAAAAAGATTACAATGAAAGCTCAAATGATCACTAACATTTTCAGCAATAAAGCATTTTTTAATTAAGGCATGTATATTGTGCTTTTAGACATAATGCTATTGCTTTAAATAGAATATAGTATAGTATAAATGTAACTTTTATGGGTACTGCAAAACCAAAACATATATGTGACACACTTTATTGTTTTATTTGCTTTACTGCAGTAGTCTGGAACCAAACCTGCAATAGCTCCAAGGTATGTCTCTATTATCAGTAGTACTACTACAATCACTTCAGTTTAGAGAATTAAGTAGCATGTCCAGACACCCACTAGAAAGTGATAAAGCCAGGAACCAAATCATTACTGTACAATTAAATACTATACAATTAAATCTTGATAGTACTGCTCTACAACCAATGATTAGCATCAGTATTAGTACAAAATCTTCAGGGTCCCAAAGTTACACTATTTATCTCTTTTAACAGATTTTAGCAAGTATATGTATGTAACAGGTCTGTAATCAAACTATTAAGATTAACAATACAAAATAAAGGAACCCATGAAGATGAGGGATATTCAAGCCAATCAATCTCAAGGTTAAACTGTAAATGTTTTGTTTGTATCTTCTAGTCATTTTTTGTCTACCTATTTACACTGCTACAATTTTGTACAAAGAAGACATGCCCATTTTAGGGGATTCCAACTTCTAGGTATAAATTTCACTAATAGAGTTATAATTTTTTCTTAAATTTTAATCTAGTACAGTTTCCAAGTAACTCTGATAAAAAGTGAATATCAATTTTATTCAAATCCATAACATATTTGCATCAACTGACCTTTAATTATCAATTACAAGGATGTTATATTTCTCAAATTAAATAACAAAATCTAAAAATTGAAAATGTCTGTACCAAATAAACTCAGCACCTAAAGTTTATCCCCTTTGAATTTCTAGGTCCTCAAATTTATAAAAATTATGTGCTTTTATTTTTAACAACTTGGAACAAATCAAGTATAGAGGATAACTGCTTAAAAGCAAATATAAAATCATGTACAAGTAAAACTATCATCAATATATAATGCTTTAATAAACACCTATGCTTTAAAAAAAGTTGTAGTCAGGCAAATATATTACCAAATTGAAAATCCAAGGAAAGCATGTCTTTATAGTCAAATGTTTAAATTCTAAATATAAGAAATCTTACCTCTTTAATATTTAGAGGTCTTCCACTAAGATCATATTTGTTCATAGTTTCTAGGGCTTTCTTTACAAATTCTTCATCTTTGAATTCAACCACACTTAACAGGGAAAAAATTTATAGGAAATGTTTACGTGCTAATTTTTTTCCAAAGTTTAATTTAATTTAAGATACTCGAAGAAAAAATTTCTTACCCACAACCCTATATCCAGGTAGATTTGTCAAAATATGCAAAAGAAAAAAAGTTTTAGATCAGTACATGAATAATCAGTTCTAACATTTCAATCATTAAGGCAATTAATAATATGGTAGAATCACTTCACCTTTTATATCTCCAGAACATAATAGGCGAGGGACCACAAATTTTCTCTAAGTTTTTTAATATATCTATTAAAAATAGTAGAATCTAATATGTAACAACCTTGGAGCACAGTTTTTACTTTTAGGTGACTTTTCATTAAGTTAAAACTAATGTCACTGCACAAATTAAATCAACAGTAATTCAACGAAATAACTAAAGGCTCCAATATACCTATCCTTCTATAGTTACAAATATTTTCAAAAGATGTATTATCTATGACATATTTTTCAATTCTATTAAAATCAAAATAGTGAATATTAATTTTATTTTTAACAAGTTCTCTATTAGATTAAAACTGGCTGCACATTTAACAGCACCCAGTTGGAAGTATGTAAAAATCACCTATAAACTAGTAATAAATTAATTTGGAGAGTTATTTTAAAAAATAATTCCCTGTGATTGTCATTCAAAGTCCCATTTGAATGTAATGACAAAGTTTTTATTCATCATGCACCCAGCTGGTTTTACTAACATAATTAAACATTGCTAAGAGTTTTCCATTGTATTCTTCAGTATATTGCATTCTTGTTGCTAAAAATCAAAATATACTATCAACCAATTCCTTCTATGTCAATGTAATCGTAAATGTCATTCGTACCAATTGGTCAGAGCACTGCCTCTTATGTAGTCCTGCAGGCTACCAAATTGAGCTTTTCAGTAAAATTTCAAAAATACATTCTGAACTAACACCTTTAAGCTATAGTCCCCTCAAAAAACTCAGGAATATTATCAATTCAGTGACTTTTAAAGTATCCTTGAAGACATCAAAATACAACAAAAAAATCCTATGCTAAAATCTTATTGGCTAAGAAGAAGTATTACCTTAGAGCATTGGAAAAGTGAATGCCCTTTTTGAGTTTTACAAAACCCATCCCTTCCAGGCAGCGAGGTTTGTATAAGTGTCAGACTTGCTGGTTTAGAGCCTCAAATCTTGTATAATAAAGTAAAACAAAATGAAACTTAAGTTTCCAAAAACTGGTACAAGTATTATACAAAAAGTAAACTGCTGAGGAACTTTTAAACCTCAAGCAGATTATTGCCCACAGCACTTACCCTTGATTTTCCTTCCGCATCCTTAAAGAGCTCCACGTATGTAACCTCACCAACTACATAAGACATACAAAAGGAAGATACCAAGAAACAATACATTTAAACACCAGTATCTTGCTTTACTGCACACCTGTGCACAACTCTACAGAGAAGCACCTATTATTCACCAACAATCAAAACCAGACCAACATACCTCCTATCAATGGCTATGTAAATTTAACTAATTTTCAGAAATGTACATCATCCACATTCTCTAAAAAAAAAGCTAACAACCATATTAACCTAATTCATACTACAGATCATATTTTGGCCAGCATGATATAGTTGGTGAACAAATGCACATATACATACAAATGGTCCCTTAACCTATCATATTAAAAAACATCAACATTAGCACTTTTCAAATAACTTTGGTCAGCCTACACACAACAGCTGTTTTAAGGTGACTTTCTACCTGAATGTCTTCAATCATGTTTGCCATCAGTAAACTAAATTTACAAATCATGCTTCACAGCAAGCCACACACTTTCTAAATAAAGTCAATGAATAAAACCAATCAAATAGTTGTCACCTTACAACAGACACACCAATGCAATTTTTAAAAAAAAATTTAATAGAAGAGATCAGCCTCAAAGCCAAGTACATAGTTTGCAGGACTGTTGAAACTCAATTTTTCAAGAGATAACAAAACTAACTTTTACAAGATCAAGTATTGAAATTATTTTTCCCCAAAACCAACCATGTATATAAGATGAAGGTTTTCAGATTATTCTGAAAACAAAACTGCAACAGCAGTAATGCAATTTTAATTTAGAACTGCAAAGACAGCATCATGGCAGTCATGACAATGCAAACAAAATAAATTCCACAGCCAGATTCCAGACTCCACCAAGATAATAACAAAACAGCTTTTGGAAAAAAAATAAATAATCAGACCTTATTATTCATTCTTTAACACACTAAATGTATTACTTAACTGATGCAATAGCCCTTTTAAAATCTATAAAAACTTCAACTAGACAAAGCAATCACTTTAACAAAATTCTTGGTGGCATGCATATGCTGGCTCGCTACTATCCCACTAAAATGGCAAAAAGAAAAATATCCATACTACCTTGTAATGAAATTGTGTCAAGTGAAAGAAGAGGAAAAGATTAATTCACATGTCAAGAAATAAAAATCAATTTTTTGAGTCTGTGTGGCTCAGAGGAATAAAAATGTTTGTGTAGTTCCCTCCCCTGTCTATATGAAGATTATCCAACAGTGGGTTATTTCAGAGATAGTTACCTTTCTCTCTCATTAGATCTTTAATAGCTTGCCATTTCATGTCATATGGGATGTTGCTAATGAAAACTCTGTTACGATTTGGACCCTTCTTTTCTCCAGTGCTCGAATTCTTGTCTTTTGAATACGGATGAAATCTATTGGCCTTCTTACTTCCTGTAGATTTTTCCTTTAAGTCAGATTTCTCTTCTTTCGCTGACTCATCATTCTCCCTTTGAATTAAAAAAAAAAAAAATCAAACAAACAAAACCCCTCAGTTGTGCTTAAAAGAATGGAAGTCTATATTAAATAAATATTTCATATTTATCACTTCACAAAACTCTCCACTAAGCTAGACCTCAGCAAAGTAGCTGGAGAATCAGCCTGAGAGCTTTGAAATTATCCAGTGCTATTTCAAAGCAAGAGTTTGGCTTCTCATTTAACAGTCCTCATTCTTTTTTCCACATTAAATAGCTGTAAGCATCCAAACAATCACCCAGTTTTTCCCACTACACTACTTAATTAATAAATGCTATTAGACTGGAACAGAGGGAAGAGCAGATAATTTTACTTCTAAGGTATCTAAAACTGCCACCTTTGATGGAGAATTAACTTTCTGGGCATCATTAAAAACTTTTTTTAAAAATTAATTTACACAATGATACTCTGAAAAAAGTTCATCTCTTAAAGGTTAATAGTTTCTTCTCAGAACTTTCTCCTCCCTTAATTAGAAGCATAATTAAAATACAAAGTTATGTCTATAATTCCACATCTATATATATATATACTCACATTAAGACTCTCAAACTTTCTTCTATTCCCAATTTTCATCAACATAGAAAGCTTATAAAGTATCCTAATATTTTCTGTTACATTTTTAACCTATAAACTAGAATACGGTACTTCATCAAATTATGCAGTTTCATTAATATTACCCACAATGGGTAATGTAGGACAGGAGCAGTACCTAAAAGCAACATAAGCCAAAATTTTATAAACCTGATTTTTATTTTTTTTTGAGACAGAGTTTCGCTCTGTCGCCCAGGGGTGGAGTGCAGTGGCGCGATCTTGGCTCACTGCAGCCTCCTGCCTCCCAAGTTCAAGCAATTCTCTGCCTCAGCCTCCTGAGCAGCTGGGATTACAGGTGCCCACCACCACACCCAGCTAATTTTTTGTATTTTTAGTAGAGACAGAGTTTCACCATCTTGGCCAGGCTGACCTTGATCTCGTGACCTCATGATCCACCGGCTTCACCTCCCAAAGTGCTGGGATTACAGGCGTGAGCCACTGCGCCCAGCCAAACCTGATTTTTAATGAGGCCTTAACTAGAAAAAAAAAGTAATTTATAACACTGTAATCACAGTGCAACTCTACGATGTCATATGCCAACCATCCAAAAGATTCAGGCATACACTTAAACCCTATAGATAAAAATTTGGATTTATATTTTAAAATGCAATTTACTTTTAAAAACAAGTCTTTTTTACAGAACAAACAATAGGGTTTTTTTGTTGTTGTTTTTTGAGACAGAGTCTCATTCTGTCACCCCGGCTGGAGTACAGTGGCAAGATCTCGGCTCACTGCAATCTCCGCCTCCTGGGTTCAAGGAATTCTCCTTCCTCAGCCTCCCAAGTAACTGGAATTACAGGTGTCTGCAACCACACCCAGGTAATTTTTACATTTTTAGTAGAGACGGGGTTTCAACATGTTGGAAAGGCTGGTCTCAAACTTCTGACCTCAGGTGATCCGCCCACCTCAGTCTCCCAAAGTGATGAGATTACAGGTGTGAGCCACTGTGCCTGGCCAATAGATTTCTTATTTAAATAACTAAGTCAATAATCTAGTCAATTTAAAACTATTTTAATAACGAAACTTCAATTTTAAAGCATTTTTTCACAAACATTACTAATAATATCACTGCGGATAACACCTAGGAATCTAAATTTTTTTAAAGCTTTCTGGATTATTCTGACAACAAATCAAGTTTCATAAGCCAGGCTCTAAAGTATCTTCCAAGCCCAGCAATTCTGGTGATCCATACATTGCAATGCTCCTCACATACCTCTAACCGCAGTCATTTGTTACATAATATACGGAGCTTCTTGAACACTACTCTTCTTTGTAGGTAACACAGCTATAAATATAGTATGCAAACCCTATAAGAACAAAAACTATCTGCTTTGGTATCACCAGCACCTCGCACAGTGACTGCAAATAACACTGTGCTATAAATTTTTAAATGAATTAACAGTCAATTAAGAATCCATACTCATCTGAGCACAGATGTTGCCAGAAAAAACTGCCAGAATAAAGACAGAGACATTTGGACCAAACTTGCTTTGCCATTTTTTTTTTAGACCTTGAAAGGGACATCTTCACTATCAAACATATTCTTTCATCAGAAATGGCATGGCCTAGGGGGGAGTCTTCCAACTGCCTAAATCTAGAAAGTACCTACCTGTCTGAACAGAGTGACACTTTTGAAAATGGCAGCAAGCAGCCAAAAGGCACAAAGGCCTTTTCTCTGGCTTCTGGGTACCACAGATAGAAGAACAAACCTTTCTTTTCAATTCCCCAAAGGGCCTGTTTACTTAACAGGCTTAGATGAATTCAATGAATGTTTGTAAAGTAACTGAGACTCTATTCAGTAAACAGATATCTATATAGTCTCTAGATTAATACCCCTTCCCCTGCCTATTTTCTTCCTGGATTAAACCAATTGTGAAAATTACACAAAGTTCTGAAGTACTTACAATGTTCTATTCTTGACTTGGGTGGGGTTACATAGATTAAATATTTGCTTACAACAATCTGAAAATTCCATTAAAAGCAGTAACATTATACATAATATCTTCTTTTAAAAATTTACTCAAAGATGATCAAAGAAAGTAATTTCTTCATTTTCCCACATAAGAAGCATCTTTAAAATACTGCTAAACTGCTCGTCTACGATGTATGAACTAAAATTTACCTTAAGTTTCTTCCCAGTGTATAACAAAAAAAGAAAAAAAAATCTATAAAAGGCATAACAGTTTAGAGGCTACAGGAATGATCTATTAAGAAACTGAGCCATAATTATATAATTTCTGAACTATTTCCAAGTCATAAATATTTTGGAAGAGAAAGTAAAAATATATGTGAAAACTATTAAGGAAATGATGCTACGTAATTCCAAAATATTGGTACTACATCCAGAATTCCATGTAATAAATTCCCAAACTGTTCATTTAGACAACCACTCCCACAATGTACTTAAAATAAAAACTCTAAAATAGTCATAAAAATGTTATCTATTCTTAAAATTGAACTATGCGTATCTAAATTATAACATAAATTTCTGGAAAAAATCAACCTCCAACGTCAAAAGAAGAAACACAGTTTTAATGTACGATTTTAAAAGTATACTGGTATAGTATCAGATCCAGTACTAATCCCAGTTCCAGAGGAAAACTACCAGAGGGCAGTTCAGAGCAATAAATACCTACATTAAGAAAAACGACCAACCTCCAGGCCAGGTGTGGTGGCTCACACCTATAATCTCAGCACTTTGGGAGGCCAAGGCAGGTGGATCACTTAAGGTCAGGAGTTCGAGATGAGCCTGGCCAACATGGTGAAACTCCATCTCTACTAAAAACACAAACATTAGCCAGGGATAGTGATGCATGCCTATAATCCCAGCTGCTCAGGACGCTGAGGCAGGAGAATCACCTGAACCCAGGAGGCAGAGGCTGCAGTGAGCCGAGGTTGCACCATTGCACTTTTTTTTTTTTTTTTTTTTTTTTTGAGACAGAGCAAGACTCCGTCTCAAAAAAAAAAAAAAAAGAATAAAGATCTCCAACAACCTAACTTCACACCTCAAGGAACTAGAAAAAAGAACTAAGTCCAAAGTTAGTAGAAAGAAGAAAATAACGAAAATCAGGGCAAAAATAAATGAAATACACTAGAAAAACAATAGAAAAGGTCAATAAAACTAAAAGTTGGTTTTTGAAAGATAAGCAAAACTGACAAAGATTAAGCTAGATTAAGGGGGGGGAAACAATCAGAAATCAAAGAGGGAAAATAGAAAAATACATAAAGAAATCAAAGAGGAGACTTTATAACAGATACCACAGAAATACAGAGAATTATAAGAAGCTACTATTAACAATTATATACCAACATATTGCATAACTTAAAAGAAATTAATAAATTCCTGGAAATATACAACTCACCAAGGCTGAATCACGAAAAATTAGAAAATCTGAACTGTCCAATAACAAGGGAGATAGGAGTCAGTAATAAAAAATCTCCCAAGAAAGAAAAGCCCAGGACCTGACAGCTTCACTGGTAAATTCTATCAAACATTTAAGAACTAATACCAATCCCTCTCAAACTCTTCCAAAAAACCGAATATGAGGAAACTCTTTCAAATCATTTTATAAGGCCAGATTACCCTGATAACAAAGCCAGACAAGGATCCTACAAGAAAAGAAAATTACGGGCAATATCCCTGATGAACACAGATGTAAAAATTCTCAACAAAATACTAGCAAACTAAATTCAACAGCACATTAAAAGGATTATACACCATAATCAAATAGTACCTATCCCAGGGATGCAAGGATGACATACATAAATCAGTAAATGTTATACACCATATTAACAGAATGAAGGATTTTTTAAAAATCAAAGATCATCTCAATAGATCCAGGAAAAGCATTTGACAAAACTCAATATCCTTTCAAGATAAACACTCTCAACAAATTTAGTATAGAAGGAATGTTCCTCAACACAATAAAGATCATATATGACAACCCCATAGCTAACGTCATACTCAACAGTGAAAATTTGAAGGTTTTACTTCTAAGAGCAGGAAAAAGAGAAGATGCCTATGCTCACCACTTCTATTCAACATTGTACTGAAGGTCACAGCCAGAGCAATAGGCAAATAAAAGACATAAAAGACAACCAAATTGGAGAGAAAGAAGTAAAATCACCTCTGTTTGTAGAAGATGTGATCTTACATAGAAAATTATTCAGAGAAAAATTTAAAGACACCACCAAAAAAACTGTTAGAACAAATTCAGTAAAGTTATAGGATACAAAGTCAACATTCAAAAATCCATTGCATATCTACATACTAATAATAATAAACTATCCAAAAAATTAAGGACACAATCTCATTTAAAATAGCACCAGAAAGAATAAAATACCTAGAAATAAATTTAACCAAGAAAGCTAAAGAGCTATACACAGAAAAACTATCAATGATAAAATTGAAAATAATACAAATGAAAGATACTCCATGTTCATAGATGAGAGGAATTAATATTGTCAAAATGTCCTTCCTACCCAAAATGACCTATAAATTCAATGTGATCTCTATCAAAATTCTAACAGCATTTTTTCACAGAAACAGATATATTCCTGAAATCCGTATGAACCATAAAAGATCTCAAATGGCTAAAGCAATCTTGAACAAGAAGAAAAAGATAAAAACATCACACTACCTGATTCAAGTTATATTACAAATCTACAGTAATCAAAACAATATGGTACTGGCACAAAAACAAGACACAGAAACCAATGGAACATAACAGAACACTCAAAAATACATCCCCAAGGATATGGTAAACTAATCTTTGACAAAGGCACCAAAAATATACAATGGTGAAAGGACAGTCTCTTCAAAAAATGGTATTGGGAGAACTAGATATTCACATACAAAACGAAATGAAAATGGATTAAAAATTTAAACATAACACCTAAAACCCTGTAACTCCCAGAAGAAAACACAAGAGAAAAGCTCCATGACCTTGGTCTTGGCAATGATTGTTTTTTTTTTTTTTTTTTGATATGACACCAAAAGTACAGACAACACAAACAAAAGTAACAATTGGGACTACATCAAAGTAAAAAGTTATTGCACAGCAAAGGAAACAATCAACGAAATGAAAAGGCAACCTAAGAAACGAGAGGAAACATTTGCAAACCATATATCCAATAAGGGATTAATATCAAAAATGTATAAGGAACTCATACAACTCAATAGCAACCCAATTAAAAAATGAGAAATGGATCCGAATAGATATTTTTCCAAAGAAGACACACCAATGGCCAAAAGATACATGAAAAAGTGCTCAATATCACTAATCATCAGAGAAATACAACTCAAAACCACAATGCAATATCACTTCATCCCTGTTAGAATGACTTATCAAAAAGTCAAAAGATAGCAAGTGTTGCTGAGGATGTATAGAAAGAATGCTTAGATACTGCTGGTACAGCCATTATGGAAAACAGCATCAAGGGTCCCCAAAAAATTAAAAACAGAACTACCATATGATTCATCAATGCTATTTCTGGGTATACATCCAAGGAAAATGAAATCACTATCTCAAAGAGATATCTGCACTCCCATGTTCACTGCATCATCCACAATACCCAAGATATGGAAATGACTTAAGTGTCCACTGACAGATAAACAGTTAAAGGAAACATGATATATATTATATTTTGTGTTTACACAACACATCCACACTGGAATATTATTATTTAGCCTTACAAAAAGAACAAAATCTTGCCATTTGCAACAACAGAGATAAACCTAGATGACATTATGCTATGTGAAAAAAGACCCAGAAAGACAAATACTGCATGATCTCACTTACACACAGACTCTAAAAAAAGTCAAACTCAGAAGCAGCGTGTAGAAGGGTGTTTACCAGAGGTGGAGGGCAGCAGGGGATGGGGAAATATTCTAAGGGCACAAACTTTCAGTTATAAGATGGGTAAGTTCTGTAGATCTAAGGCACAGTATAGTGACTATATTTAACATATTTACTGTATACTTGAAATTTGCTTAAAGAGTAGATCTTAAGTATTTTCAACACCAAAAAATATGGTAATTATGTGAGGTAACAGATATGTTAATTAGCTTGATTGTGGTACTCATTTCACAATTTATTTGTACAACAAAACATCACATTGTACACTTCAAAATATACAATTTTTGTCAATTTACCTCAATAAAGCTTGGGAGAACAGTTCTAGTCTTTACTCCTAATAAAAATTACTCAACTAAAGAACACATTACTTTGCTCCAATGCTTAAAATTTTATAGTACCCTAATATAACTCTCAATCTCTACCTACTCCAAAGTTATACTTAATTACACATGAATAATAAAGTTATAATAATACTGCTCTTTTCCCACCTATTCACTTTTAAGAAAAGGAGAGCCAGTATACCATTTGGCATTAAATAAAGAAGACTATAGTTGGAAAACGGATCTTTTCTAAAGGTGTGAACATGTAAACTAAATTCCCTGTATATGAGTTTCATAAGCATAAAAGTTCACTTCTGCATTTCTTCCACAAATATTTACTAGGCCTTAAGAATACAAAGAAGAATAAGACATAGTGGTCTCCCACTCTCAAAAACTATGGATTAACCTCAGCAAATATTATTTCAATCCTGATGACAAGCAGTACTCTGTTCGATTCCAACCAATATATAATTTGGGGCAATATCATGATAATTTTTATAATCAACAATGAATTATTTTTATTAAAAGCATATGGTAATCAACTCAAGGTTTATGTATTGGGGTTGTCATCCACTCCTACTAGACTAGTTCACGAAGTCAAATAAAAAGGTCTAGGTCGCTACTCAGTTTGAATGACTCATGCTGGATCATCACATATGTTCTTACGGAGCAGACAGTAAGTGAAATCCCTGAGAGTAAAACTGAACTCGATTCAACTTCTGGGAAAAAGAGAAAGGGATAGAGGTGAATTATAAGCAATATGAAAATAATCTATATTTACTAGTAATATTTCTTCACTTCTTCACCTTATATTTTTCTCTTCCTAAGTGAGAAAAGGATTCTTTCTCCACCTTTCTCCTCTCTCTTTTTCCTGTCTTGCTAAATCATGATGAGACTTTAGAAGGGATTAGAGAATCTGATGGAGGTTTAGACACCAAACTTCGCTATATCAACACTAATCATACCCAAGTATAGGAGGGCTTCTCTCTGTAATTGAAGGCTGCACTTTTTGTTCAGGAGAAAAGGTGGCATGTATACTCGTGTTTAGATATGAATAGCACATATTTTTCAGTTTATCATTCCGCTGGTTTTAATTTCTATTTTTAATGCCAAATTCTCGAAAGCCCACATTTTGGCAAGCATGGTAGAAAGCGCTTCATTTACTTTCTAGTTCCTCAGTTACTGAGGTGCACCACTCTTCATCCAGGAACAAACTCCACTAAGTTCCAATCTCTTACACCTGCACCTCTATTCTCCTAGAAGATGCTGCCGCTCCTATTCAAACTCATTTGAGAGCAAGAGTGTCAAAGAGCTGGGGAGAGCTACCCTCATCTTATCTGCCACCAACTTTTACACAGACTGGTCCAGGTCTTACCATACCATTTCAAACATTCTTATACAAAGGTCAGACAGACCTTTCCCTTGCCTATTTTACTGTGAGCATATGTCTATTGCCTTCTGCTCTGAGGCATAACAGAGAAGGAAAAGGATGTTTTCACTAAATTATTAACATACTTTCAACTTCAGGTTTAAGGAGGTAGGCATATGAAAGTAAGTACTTAACTTCATATCCTCCCACAAGACAAGAACAAAGGGGAGCATAACATTTCCCTAGAACCAGAAATTATTATGGATTGGGGTCAACTAAATTATTTATAGGCACTGGTGACAGCTGCGACCTTAAAAGTTTTCCTTCATTTAGGGGGAAAAAAAAAAAATCTTAACCATTTATTACACCAAACTTAAGATAATCATACACTGAGTTAAAATATATATATATACTCTCCACAGCTGACGCACACTACCCAGTGGGAAGGGAAGCCACGCACATCGCACATTTCCCTTTTGAAAGTACGTCTAGCCAATTCAAGAGTAACACAATACATACAGTCTAACAGCACATTATTAAACTTCCTCTCGGTATAAATCAGTTTAAAAATGAACACACACTTTAGAAAACAACAAAACACTAAACTTGTGAAGCTCAGAAAGAAGCCAGAGATATTCCTTTTAAATACGTTCTTGGTGGTTAGGAGGAAATGTCCGATGATGTCATCCCTAGATACTCCCTAGTGATGAACACTAACTACTGGTCCTTAAAGGGGGACCATTTTCCTGCAAACCGTGGCGGTCGCTGAGCTTTGCTCAAAGGTTCTTTAACCAAAGTCAGGGAAGAGGGGAGTCCGCTGTCTCGGGCTAGAAATCAGGGAGGAGCTCTGGTCCCCGGGCCCCCAGCCTCGGCTCCCGGGACCGCAGGCGGCCAGGCCTGGGGCGGGCGGGGAAGGGCCTGGGAGCGGCCCAGCTGCACCTGCTCCTCAGGCAGCCGATGGCCCGGGGGCGGGCCGGGGCCTGGGGGCGGTTATCCCCCATCAATACCCAGCCTGGCCTCTGGCCCCCCGGCCGACTCCCCGCCCCCCACCTCGCCGCGGTTCCCGGAGGAAAAGACAATACATTTTAACGCCATTGGAGCTGCTGCTGTGCTGCGGCTGCTGCTTCTCCGCCTCCGGGGGGTGCGGCTCTCGCCGCTGCTCGCCCGGCGGCTCCGCGGGCTGCAGGTGCGGGCTGTCGCCACCAGTGGCCCCGGGCACCTCGGCCTTGTTGGCGTCCGCCATCCCGCCGCCGCTGCCTCCGCCTCGGCCGCCTGAGCTGAGGGGCTCCGAGCGCGACAATGGCGGCTGCCGGGGAAGCGGTAACGGATCCCGATTTGAAAAGGCCCCGAGCGCTCAGTAACCCGGATCTCGCGAGAACCGGTCGAGCCTGGGCGACTGGGAGATGGTGTGTGCCGGGTGCGGGGGGTGGGAGTGCGGGGGGGAGGGGAGCCATGGGAGCGGGGGTCAGGGCCGCTGTTGCTGCAGCCGACCCTACACCTGCCTGGGAGGGCTGCACCAGTCCTGAAAGCCCCCGGTGGTGGTGCCATGTCTGCCCACCAGCCCGCCTGTCGCTTGGCACCAGTGGAGTCTTCGCTTGCAAAGCGGGATTAGACACCAAAGCCCTAACACCCAGACTGTTCAATTCATTCCAGGTAGGGACAGTTAAAGAACACACCACTATGCATCTTTACAGACTTCTTGCAAGTCCTCAGACTCCCTTTAGAAATCCTTTGAATGAAGCAAATATAAGTCTCTTGCCATTTCAATGCCTAGGCACCCTTCGGACATTCCATAAAGAGTTATTGATGACTGATTGCGATTCACCAAAATGAATGACTTTGAATTTCTTTGAGAAGTATTTGTTCTTAGGGGTGAGGATTTCCCAGGAACTCAGCTATCAGCTTAGTAAGAGAAGACTGCAGTTTTTCTCTGGACATCAATCAATGTGGGGAATCTATAATTATAAAATATCGTCTACTAGATGGGCTAATAACGGATATTTGAGGTTTTGATTGTTTATTGTATACTGATGGAAATTCTATGTGAAATAGTTCTACACTCTCAAATTTAATTGCCATATAGAGTTTTAAAATATAGTCGTAGATTTTTCCCCCTAAGTATGAAAAGGAAACCCGTTAAATTTAATCAATTCCTAACTCTTGAGTACTATAATATTTCACATTGACATAACCTTTTTCAGCTGAAAAGTTTAAAAGCCTTCCCAAATGTTTTTTTTTTTTCCATAAAGAAGCAAACATGTACAGTTTACTTACTTTGCAGAATATCATACACACATCGGTGGTAAAGTTATAGTTAGAAAGTAATACTCAAATAACATAATTTCATCTTCGGCTTTTCAATGTGTAGTTTCCTACCCTCTACCGAAAAATACCAAGGTCAGCTACTTCATCACACACACACACACACACACACACACACACACACACACACACACAATCAGAACATTTCAATGATGAGAATGCTATTGTAGTTGCTGTATAAATTGTCATTCAACTCTGAGACATAATATTTATAATCGCAGAAAGGGCATTCAATTGTGATAGACAAAATATGGGTTAAAACCCCAGCTCTGCCTCTTTTTGCCCATAACTCCCTGGGCAAGTCACTTCATTTCTCAGTCTCTCTACAATAAATAAGGATAGCAATACCGACCTTATAGGATTGAGGTGAGGATTAAGAGAAAGCACTTTATGTAGGAAAAAGTGCTATATGAACATAATGTAATATCACAATTCTCTATCTCCCTAAGCTTAGCAGGGTTTTAGTCAAAGACAAGCCAAGTGATTTTTCCCACAGCACTAAATTATAAGTACTTTCAAAATAGTCATCATTCTGTTATTCTTTTGCTATAGTTGAACTTGGTGATGAAAATTGAACCCCACCATCACTAGTACTATATATTCTTGCAAAAATCCTTTAATCAATTCAATGCAAGGTTTTTTTAAGAGGCCTTTATGCTTCAAACAGAGTAGTAGGTACATGAGGAATACAAAAATGAGAACAGCCCTGTTGGGAGAGGACTAATATAAAAAGTACTATTTGAGTGCTATAATACAAATAAAAGCAAAGTATCATTAAAACGTTATTTACAAAAACAGGAGACTGGCCCACATGCCTTAGTTTGCCAATGAAAATATTCCATTAAAATATTTATCTTGATTACTGAGTTTTACATTTTGTACCCAAGACAAACGCCTCACCCGCTGTAGCTTAGCCCTAGTCCTGATAAAGAGCAGAGGTTAATTCCTACTGAGGGAATTGTAATTGGTGAGGGCCTTATAAAAGAGCTGGATCTTAAAAGACAAGGAATTAAGGCAACTTCTGAAGGGAGGAGAATGATTAATCTTTACCATTCCATCTGACTGCTCAATAGATTGATCTTTCCTTCCTTTCTTGCTGTTAATTGCAAAAGATAAAGAAAAAAACTATTAATATTCTGTTGCTGAATCCCATTTATGTATTTTCTTGTCTTCCTCTCTACTATTTTGTTTTCTTTTTTTGTTTTGTTTTGTTTTTTTGAGACGGAGTCTCGCTCTGTCGCCCAGGCTGGAGTGTAGTGGCGCTGTCTCGGCTCACTGCAAGCTCCGCCTCCCAAGTTCACGCCATTCTCCTGCCTCACCCTCCCGAGTAGCTGGGACTACAGGCACCCGCCATCATGCCCGACTAATTTTTTGTATTTTTAGTAGAGATGAGGTTTCACCGTGTTAGCCAGGATGGTCTTGATATCCTGAACTTGTGATCTGCCTGCCTCGACCTCCCAAAGTGCTGGGATTACAGGAGTGAGCCACAGCGCCTGGCCTTGGTTTTATTTTTTATTTCTTTATTTATTTATCTATTTTTTAGTGCATGTAGGTACCTTGAAAAATTCTTAAGTAATGCTCAAATTCTTATTTTCACATGATTCACATTGCAAAAGCATTATCCTGTGCAATTGCACAAAATATATTACTGGTACTTCAAATAATCACTTAGTTTTCTTTCTTACAAATTAGAATGCATGTTTATGTGTGTGTACGTGGTGGGGGTAGGGGAAAGCTATTACACATATCTAGACATTTAATCCTAGAAATCACAAAATATTTTCAATTAATGCCTTAATATATGTATCACTTAGGAATTGTGTTCATCTGCTAGTAACAATAACTAGAAATAATAGTGTCTTAAGCACGACATACATTTTTACTCTCTTAAGTAAAATAAATGCAGAAGGAGCATCCCAGAGGATATATAGTAGCTTCACAGTCATCATGGAGTCAGGTTCCTGCTACCTTAATCTTTCACCATCCTAGTGTAAGGCTTCCATTCTTAAGGTTGCCCTATGACCCAAGATGGCTGCTGGAGATCAAGGAAACTTGTCTGCATTGTAGGTCAGAAGGAGTCTGGAAAAGAAGGGCCTATCCAGAAGTCTCACACAACACTTCCACTTATAGGCGAGAACTTAGTCACATGACACACTCAGCTGTGGGGAAGGTTGGCAAGTAATTTGGGGGCTGGGCTTACTGCCCAGGGTTCTGTTACCAATGAAGAAGAGAATGGAGTGGCAACTAGGGTGTCACCATTCTTCTTTTTTTTTAAATTTATTTTGTCTTTAAGAATTAAAAGGCAAAGACCAACAATATGAAGTAAAACAAAAAGTATAGTATAATTTTTAAGTCAATTTGCTTCACTATATAAATTAAATTGCTGGATTTGAAGGCGTGGAGTTTCTAAACTTTACAAAGTAAAAAGTTATTTCTTTAAAGCTTAAAAAGAAATTCATAACTTTTTAAAATACTGTGGGTTATATCTGAAATCTACATATGTATTTCCCTTTTTATAAAAAGTTCATCCTGTGATGAAAATGTGGACATTGGTTACTATCGAATACAAAGTAAAGTTTAATCTTATTCTGACAATTAACTACTTACCATTCTCTTTCTCTTTTCCTCCTCCTTTCTCTCTCTCTCCCTCCCTATCTCTCTGTCACCCCCCATACACCCTCATTACACCACAGCTCTGCTTACTTTAGGAGTCCATTTTTTTTCTAGCATTTAGCATTCCAAAAATACATCCTATAGAAAGGTCTCTACCAGCTAGCTAAGTGAAGTTTAGAATTAAGACAAATATCTGAATAATCCAGGCAGAAACTCCACTTTTACCTCAATTATTCAAATAATTCAGATAATATCAAGGGTTTTGGTAGACTTCCTTAGATAATTGTTTTATTTTTCAACTTTACAATCCTAGGGTAATTGTCTAATGACAGAATTACTTTTGATTTTTGTAAGCAATATTGGGGCATATTTTTTCTTTGAAGACTAAAGACCTACGTAATTCCCAGATCTTTGAGTCTCAATTTTTAACCATTTTCTAATTTCTTAACTTAAATCACCCTGAGTTTTCCTCAATCTCACTCCAGTAACTCTATCAAAAGATAGATCAGAAGAGCAAATTCTCAGGAGCTCTGCCCTACATTCCTTCCTATAGGCATAGCCACTCCCTCCTGTTTAATGATGCCATTAATTGAGCTTACTCTATCCAAAGCCATGGATATTATATGGCAATGTTTCTAAATATCCTCAGTTTAGTATCTTAATTCAATTTTTTTTAAGATGGAGTCTCGGTCTGTTGCCCAGGCTGGAGTGCAGTGGCACGATCTCAGCTCACTGCAACCTCCGCCTCCCGGATTCAAGTGATTCTCCTCCCTCAGCCTCCTGAGTAGCTGGGATGACAGGTGCACACCACAGCACCCGGCTAGTTTTTATATTTTTAGTAGAGACAGGGTTTCACCATGTTGGCCAGGCTGGTCTTGAACTCCTGACCTCAGGTGATCCACCCACCTTGGCCTCCCAAAGTTCTGGGATTACAGTCACAAGCCACCACATGCAGCCCTAACTCGGTATTAATGAAATGATTGTTTCATATCAGAAATTGTCTTCAATTTAAATAATTGCCCTTTTTAGGCACATCATTCTTAATTTTCAATTACAACATTTGGAAGAGAAAATCAAATTCTTAGAGTGATGAATTATAAGGTTCAGTCCACATGCTGTCTTGCATATTTGAAGATAATCCTGTAAATGATGATGACAGAGATAACAGACATAATCCATCTTCCTCTTCTTATTTGGTGATAGAAAATTTTTATTTATGGTAGCTGTGAATAGTACTGAAAGCCCACATTTCCTAGCCTCACTTGCAGCTACATGCACCCATGTGACTATGTTCTGGCCAATAAGATATAAACAGAAATGTTGTAAGGACCATACAGAAGTTTCCTTAGAAGAAACTGACTTAGCCGGAAGAATGGCCCTTTTGTCCTCTATTGCCTCTTCCTGCTGCTAACTTGAAACGGAGCAATGATGTCTGTAAACAACAACAACCCTCTTAGACCATGAATTGGAAGCTAACTGCTAAGAATGGTGGAACAGATATGTGAAATTCAGATCTCTGATGACCATTAAGCCACAATAACAACCCTGACATTCCTACCCCTAGACTCATTTTCAAGAGGAAGAAATACATTTCTATCCTGATCAATTGCTGCTATTTGGTCACTTTCTATTAAACACAGCTGAACACAATCCTGATGACTGTTTTTAATTTAAATGACTTATTGCCTTCAATAGTTTTTCTACATGTGGTTACAAAAACACTACTTTAAAAATGTTTTTCTGAAGACATCATTTATATTGGCTTTTGTTTTCTCTTTTGCTTTATGCTGTAGAGCACTGAAAGCTGTTTTTAATATGATTTTCATTCTCCCTTTTTAATTTTACTAGTAGAACCACGATTTTGTTTAGGGTAGCAGTATGCCCACCTGAAATACCGGGAGTGACGATAGGCACAGTTCTATCGAATTAGTTATAAGGAGTAGTGCACCAGGGATTTTCAGAGGGTTTTTACTTTCCTAATAAGCTCTTTGCCTACCTGCCTTCTTGTGAGGCTAAAGGGTGAAGTATCCATCTTGAAACCAAGAGTCAACATGTATGAATACAAATGCCACGAGCTAAGGAAGACAGGTGAGAAAGACAGGAAACTAAAACATTGGTGGCCTCATAAAGTCACTGGACAAGCCCTGGACTACCCACATCCAAACTTCTTTGTGTTCAGGGTGAAAAATTACCTCCATTGCCTTTAGGCATTGCCACTGCTTTTCTGTCTGTGGTCCTCCATTTAATGAAACTAAACAGAATCCAAAAATTGTTTTTGGATTACAGCCCTTTTCCTCAAGGGTCACACCATTCCTGATGGCTGCTTATGAGCCTAGTTTGTTGAAAGCTATGATTTTTCAGTAGTATACTAATGTGATATTTTTTCATGGTGTATTGCAAAATGGTAGATTGAAGTGATTTCATGTAATATTTCAATTCACAAACTGTTTAAACATGCAGAATATATATATGTGTGTATATGCAAAATGCAATATGTATATAAACAAGATATATTTCCCTGATTTTCATTTCTAGCTATTTTTATCAGTCAGGAAAAGAAAGCTTTTCATTCAGTCAAGCTCTATAGATGTTTCCTCTAGGAAAGGATTTAATGCACAAAGTCTTAGAGGCTTATATAGCAATTAGTAAGGCTGAGAGGGCAAAGGTCCAGGAGCTATTACTGCAGTTTGAAATATTAGGAAGAGCATGAGTCACAAGGAACCATGGCCAATGATCCCTCTGACCTGTAACAACAAGATAAGTCTCAAGACTTCCTTGTGTCCAGAATCTGCTGACTTAATATCCCATCTGCCATTTGCTATACCCACAAAGTTACCTGCAGCCACTACTGAAGTTGATGGCTTCTCTTTCCCTTCCTCCTTGCAAATTTTGTAACAGTGCCTCTCCTTGGTAGAATTTAGGTTGGAATACTATTAGCAACAGAATTTAAGAAATGTCTCATAGGAGAGAGAACTTAGAAGGGCAAAAACGATGCTGAGTGTCAAAAGGTAATATTTGGCACAGTTTCTAAACCATTTGGCATGCTTTCTGAGGTACTCATGTATAAAGGAGGCAGTTATCCTATGTGTGCAGTCGTGCTGTAAAAAATAAAATCAGATCAAATGTTTTAAAATGTGTAAATTAAACATAGGAAACAACAACTTACAAACTGAGAGATCTCAAACCGAAAATGGTAAGTGGAAGCTCAGAGGCATGGCATTATAGGCTGGCTTATAAAGCAAAAATGAAGCTTTAACTTTTACGGTGATTTGTCATTACTGTGGAGATTTTCAGACAACAGATTGGTTTAAAAATCATCATCTTATACCATTTCTGGAAAACAACTTAAGTTTTACTTAGAATTGTCAGAGGTATTTACAAGAAATAACCTAAGTTACTCTTCCATGGCCTAACTGGTTTTGTCTGCTCAGAGGATTCTCAAATCTGGTCTCCATTTTGTTTTGTTTTAAGAATCCATTCATTCATTGTGTGTGTTAGATTTAAAAATGCCTGAACTTCTAAATAAGATAATGTAAAAATACTTGTGACTTATCTTATTCTCTTGACTCCATTAACAAATCTCAATTATGAGTTCCTTGCAATATCATTCAGGCTACTAAAGAGACTACATGGTAATACTGTCAGTCTAGATGCTCTGACAGTCCCAATGTCACACAGCAAATGTAGGCTTGCATAAGTGTCCATGTGCATCAAACCAGATTTCTGCATCAGAACTCTGAATATTTCTGGAAACTAGTATCAACAACATTTCTGAAAAATCAAACCTTATTCTTCCCAAGTGCCTTTGCTTTGAGCACTGTCTAAAGTCCTGGGGACAGTCACATAAGAACTACTGTAGAACTACTGTAGACTAAAACATTATTACAATTCATCAGTCCTCAGAACATTAGGCTTATATTTTCTCCTCAAAAATCTTCATATTTGTAAGTACTGTTTTAGATAATAGTCAATAACTTCAATTTATTTTATATTGACTTTTAGGTAGTATTGAAAAAGAAGGCCACTCCTTAGTTCTTTCTGATTGTCTCCTATAGTTACCTAAAGTGTCTTTGCATCTCACCAGATAAACATTCCTTCAGTTTAGCTTTGCTTAAAATGAGAGGTGTGGCTTTTATTTGGCTAGCCTAGTTTTAGAAATCTGATACCAAGTATGCAAGTGTTTATTCTTTAACAATACACAGAACCCGAAAAAGGAAAATAACTCACATTCTATAAAATCATACATTAAAAATAACTGACAACTTAAGAAAATTGAAAGATAAGCCACAGACTGGAGTAAAATCTTTGCAAAACACATATCTAATAAAGAACTTATATCCAAAATATATAAAGAACTCTTAAAACTCAACAATAAGAGCACAAGCAACCCAATTAAAGAGTGGAAAAATCTGAACAGACACGTAACAAAGAAGATATGCAAGTGGAAAATAAGCATATGAAATTATCATTAACATCAGATGTCCTGGGAGTTCAAAATTGGGACGATAATGAGAAACCACTGTATATTATTGGAATGGCTAAAATCCAAAACACTGACAACACTAGATGCTGAAGAGGATATGGAGCAACAGGAACTCTTATTCATTACTGGTGGAAATACAAAATGGTGCAGCCACTGTGGAAGACAGTATGGCAATTTCTTACACAGCTAAATATACTCTTACCATAGAATCCAACAATCATGCTCTTAGTTATTTGCTGAAACGAATCGAAAACTTATGTCCACACAAAAGTCTGCACACAAATGTTTATAGTATCTTTATTCATAATTGCCAAAAATTGGAAGTAACCAAGATATCTTTCAACAGGTGTATAGATAAATAAACTGTGGTATATTCATACAATGAAATATTATTGAACAATAAAAAATAAATGAGCTATCAAGCCATGAAGGAAGCTTACATGCATGCTGTTAAATGAAAGAACATGCATTCTTCATTTAAAAGTCATGAAGGAAGCTTACATGCATGTTGTTAAATGAAAGAAGCCAGTTTGAAAGGGCAACAGAGTCTATATGACTCTATACATACATTCTGGAAAAGAGAAAACTACAAGACAGTTTTCAGATCAATGGATTCCAGGGGTTTATGAGGGGAAGAGGAAGGGATAAATAGAGGATATTTAGAAATGTGAAACTATTCTGCTTGAAAATATAATGGTGAATATATGACATTATAGACTTCAAAAATCATAGAACTGACAAACACAAAGAATGAACTCTAGTGTAAACTGTGGACTTAATTAATAATAATGTAACAAAATTGTTTTATCAATTGTTAACAAATGTATCACACTAATGTAAGATGTTAATAACAAATGAAACTGTGAGAAAAGGAGTGGGAGATATACGGGAACTTTCTGTACTTTCTGACTTTTCTGTAATCCTGAAACTGCTCTAAAAAAATTAAGTCTATTCAATAACAAAAGTAACTGGCAAGATTTAGGGAAAATTTTATGTTGGAGAAAAAAGTGTAAAACTTACATAACATCACAACCATAGCACTGCAAAAACATTTACAAAGCTAAGAAAATGCTAGCACAATTAAAAATAAAAGTTACGATTTATATTTCAATATATTTAGAACTTCACAAATTTGTTTGAGTTAAGAAAGAATGATGGGATAAATAAAACAAAGGTTGAGTTACAAAAACAAGGACAAATGCACAATGATCAGGAAGAATTGTGCAATAAGCATTTTCAAGACCGAGCATGTGGTCAAATTAAGCCAAGAGGAAAAAGGAGGAGTGAATGGGTGTTGTATATAGGACTACTTTCCTCCACAGCTTACTACCTTCAGCTGTGTTAGTGGACTTAGAGTGCAACTGCTTTTACTTCGTAATCAAAACATTAATGTACTAGTGCAAATCATGTATAAAACAATTGATTTCCACATTCCATTGACATTCCTATTTGCCAATTATTTTTAACTGAGTCCTATTACAGAAGCATACATTATGATAGAAAAGAAAACTGCTCTTGTTTCTCTATCTTTAGCAGAACAAAATAACTTAAGCTAATCTCTATACATTATACCGTAGTTATGGCTCACACATTCGTGGAGATTGTACCCAAGGTACCCTCTCATACTCATTAGATTCAACAGTAAATATAGTAGAGGGCTTAAAGTACACTTTGAATGAAACAATTAAAGGCTTATGGGCAGTAAAACTAAAAGCAATTAAATGAAACTTCATTTAAATAGATCACTCTGAACTGAAACATTTAGTACATTTTTCTTTGCAGAAAAGTTTACCAGAAAACATAGCATCTCATTTTCAATGGGACTCATCAACCAGACCAGCATTAGATCATTAACTACACTAAAGTGTCATCATGCTCAGTTCACTTAGGAGTCCACATACTTAGATAATTTCTTCACTGTTGACAAAATCCCACACAGTCATTTTCTAATCAAATCTAATTATCCTATTACTGTACTCTCTAATCCTATTTCAGCACATTCAGCCTTGGCTTACTTTTGAGATATCAGATGGTAAAAATGACCTAAAGAAAGATTTCCAAGGGGGAAAAAAATAGAAAGCTAATGGGGTAGCTTTAAAATATGTAGGAGTTGGCCGGGCGCAGTGGCTCACGCCTGTGATCCCAGCATTTTGGGAGGCCAAAGTGGGCAGATCACGAGGTCAGGAGTTCAAGACCAGCCTGACCAACATGCCAAAACCCTGAAATACCAAAAAAAAAAAAAAAA